>NW_010966178.1:1620945-1640968 GCF_000463585.1 Tarenaya hassleriana
CTGAGCTCAAGCCCAGGAATCTGGATCCGGTCTGGATCCACCTGGAATCGGTCCGGATCCAATTTAAAACCCTGTTTCGCGATTTTCAGCATTGGAATGGGATTAGAACTCTTGGGAGCCACCCTAGGGTTATAAAAAGCCCTAGCCACGTCCTAGAACGGAGGCGAACCTCAGAGAACACTTAGATACAGATTTTTGGAGAGCTTTTGGTGAGAGAAGAATAGAAGTTCACGGGATTTCGGGAAGAAGAAGGAAGATTCGATCGTGGAGACTAAACATCTGCATGAGCTTTTCTTTCCTCTCTTTTATCTCTTTCTTTATGAGCTTTTTGTTGTTTTCTATGAACCGTGAGTAGATCCACGACTATGGGTTAGGGATTCGTTTGTGTTTTGGGTATGTTTGAACCCTAACTTGGATTTCGGTTTTGATTTGATTCGGTTCTATTGATTTACACTTTTATTGGATTGATGTTTGCTAACCCCTTGATCAATTATCTTGGATTCTGAACCACATAGAGATATGGGTTTGTTTCGGATCAAAATCAATAGGATAGATCGTATTATTCACATAGAGATATGGCTTAATCGATCTAGGGTTGATGATAGCGTTCTTTATGCATCTAGGGTTAACTTGAATAGATCGAGAGATTGACGAGTTACTCTGTAGGTAGGGAGTTAGTAGACCGAGAGGTGAATTCTCTATCTTTGGTGCTTGATGATTCCCGAATACAAGTCATAATCGTTATTCATGCATGCTTAGTAAATACCCATACACGCGAATACGATCCCGACACCCGTAGTCATCCTTGTTTGATAGGTTACTCGTTTTTATTTACTTTCTCATATTGCTTACCATTGATTCTACATATTTCCACCATCACTTGCTTGCTTGCTTTGATCTATTTTCGATCTAGATTTGGATTTAGCAACCGGTCCTTGTGTTCGACCCCGTGTTACGACGATCCGTATCCTTGCGGTGAGTTGTGAATCGGGTTATAAATTCTAGACTCGGTACACACGTATCAGATATCGTGAGACAAAGGATCAGAACTCGAGTTGTTGTTGCCTTGGTTAGATCACCTCTAACTCAATTCAACGTGGGTGGTCATGCGTCTTGCTAGAGACTAACCATGACTTGTAGATCGAGAATGGTTCTCGAGGTTGCTGCTACTACGAATGGGCCTACAGGGTCAGACACCATTAGGGACGAACTTACATGTGAAGTATTAGAGAAGAAGACTTGGATTTGGCCGAACAAACGGTTTTCGGATCAAATCAGAGTGTCGAGAAACGATCTCAGCCTTCTGACTCGGACCGAGTCAGTTCCATTTAGGTCACATGCATGTTTTGACTCGGTCGAGTCAAATCTTGACTCGGATCGAGTCAACTCTAAATGGATCGAGTCAAAAATTGGTGATGGACTTAGATTGATTCGTTCTGACTCGACCGAGTCAAAGTTTTGACTCAGACCGAGTCAAATCTCGGCGAAAATTCTCCTTTTGCAAGGATTAGGGTTTTAAACTTAATAAATAATTTAGGAGACGCCGCCCCAACCAAGAGAGAGACATTTTGAACTCCTAGACAGACCTATAACACAAGAAAAATCGTTTCTTTTGAGGTTCTAGTTCTCGGGATTCGATCTCAAGTCTTGGAAACCCTAATCACTTCACAGATCCTAGCAGATCAGTTCCAAAAGCGTTTGGAATCCTTCCCGTCGGTGTGGATACGTGTAGAGGAGCTGTACTTTCAGCTCTTGGTGATTGCAACAGGCCCCGGATCGATATTTGCTTCAAGAAGAGGTAAGTATTCGATTCCCACGGTGATACACACAGTCTTTCGGGTTTTTTGAAAGTTTCGTTACGTGTGACATTTAACTAGGTTTAGATCTTCCTTCCTCTGCATGAAACCTAGTAACCAAACTCTAGATAGATGAGATCGCATGTTAGGAACCCGTAGCGAAATCCCAACATCGTTTCCTTCTAGATCTTCATTGAAATATTCTCTTTGAAGTCTGAGCCACAACCCAGTAGAATATCACGACCACAAGATGGAAACAAGAGTACATAGAGGCACTTCACATTAATTCTCTATATTTTTTGCCTTGTTTTACCTTCCTTTTATTTCCGAAAGTGATTTAAATAATTCATTCGGGAATTGGGGTGTTACATCCCGGATCTCTCTCATTCTGGTGCGTTCGATTCATCTCTGTACCCCCTATCCAGAAACTCGTCAGGAGCCGCTCTTTGTCCATGCCTCTCGCACCGACGATCACTCCCCGCCCTCGTACGGTATACTGGGCTATCACAGGCCCACCAGCTTCCGTTTGGTTCATCCTCGAACCACACCGTACTGGGAGAGAAACGATTCTAATACCATTTGTAACGACCCGATGCCGTTACGGAATGTCAAAATTGTCCCCACGGACCAACACAAGACTTTTTAGCGTGTTTTGTCCTCTCGGAAAGTACTTTCCAGGAGGTCACACATCCTAATACTACTCCAAAGCGAGCATGCTTAACTTTAGAATTCTCTCGAGATGGGCAATCGAAAAGGTATATGCATCTTGTTGCTATGAGTAGCTCAATTAATCCCTTTAAGTTATCTTTGACTGTATAGTCCCATACCTACACAATCCTCAGATCCCTCTCATTCCGGTGCGTTCGATTCATCCCTTTATCCCTACCCAGAAACTCGTCAGGAGCCGCTCCTTGTCTGTGTCTCTCGCACCGGCGATCACTCTCCGCCCTATTACGGTATCATGGGCTGTCACAGATGGTATACCTATCGAAGTATGGAAGTACTTAGGAGAAGCGAAAGTATTTTGGTTTACTAGGTTGTTTAATATAATCCTAGTATCAAAGAAGATGTCAAATGAATGGAGACAAAGCACTTTAGTCCTTATCTTTAAAAATACGATAGATATCCAAAGTTGCACAAATTATAGAGGCATCAAACTCATGAGTCATACCATGAAGTTGTAGGAAAGGATTGTAGAGCGATGTTTACGTAGCTATACATCTATTTCCATCAACCAATTTGGTTTTATGTCCAGAAGGTCTACCATAGAAGCAATCTTTCTCATTCGTAACTTGATGGAAAAGTTTCAAGATATGAGAAAAGATTTGCATATGGTATTTATCGATCTTGAAAAAGCTTATGATCGAGTACCAAGAGAGATTTTATGGTGGTTGTTAGAGCGTAGAGGAGTATCAGTGAGATACATACTGTGACAATCCAGGATACTGTAGGAAGGCGATGAGTGATCGCCGGTACGAGAGGCACAGACAAAGAGCGGCTCCTGATGAGTTTCTGGGTAGGGGGTACATGGATGAAATGAGAGGGATTTGAGGGCTGTGTAGACATGAGACTATACAATCAAAGATAACTTAAAGGAATTGATTGAGCTACTCATAGCAATAAGATGCATCTACCTTTTCGACTGTCCATCTCGAGAGAACTCCAAAGTTAAGCGTGCTCACTTTGGAACAATCTTATGACGGATGACCTCCTAAGAAATACTTTCCGAAATGTGTATGAGTGAGGATAAAACACACTAAAAGGTCTCATGTTGGTGTGTGAGGACACGTTTGACATTGCGTAGCAGCCTCAGATCATTACAAATGGTATAAGAATCTGGTTATCTCCCAGTACGGTGTGGTCCGAGGATGAATCAGGTGGAAGCTGGGGGGGCTGTGACAACCCAGGATACCATAGGAGGACGGAGAGTGATCGTCGGTGCGAGAGACACAGACAAAGAGCGGCTCCTGATCGAGCTTCTGGATAGGGGGACATGGATGAATTGAACGCACAGTCTTGGATAGGGGGTACAGGGATGAATCGAATGCACCGGAATGAGAGGGATTTGAGGGCTGTGTAGGCATGGGACTATACAATCAAAGATAACTTAAAGAAATTGATTGAGCTACTCATAGCAATAAGATGCATCTACCTTTTCAGTTGTTCATCTCGAGAGAACTCCAAAAGTTAAGGTGCTCGCTTTGGAGTAGTCGTTGGAGGGATGACATCCTGGGAAGTAGTATTTCCGGGATATATGCGAGTGTGGACAAAACACGCTAAAAGGTCTCGTGTTGGTGTATGAGGACAGCTTTGACATTCCATAGCGGCCTCGGGTCGTCACACATACAAATACTGAAGGACATGTATGAAAGTGCGACCACTAGTGTTCGAACAACAGGGGGTGACACGTGAGACTTTTCCATCTCGATAGAATTGCAATAAGGATCCGCTTTAAGTCCGTACCTCTTCACGTTAGTCATGGACGGATTGACTAGGGATATATAGAAAGAAGTATCGTGGTGTATAATGTTTACGGACGATATCTTGTTAATAGATGCGTCTCAGAAAGGAGTAAATGAACAATTAGAGTTATGGAGGACTACATTAGAGGCTAAGGGTTTTAGCCTATTAGAACGAAGACCGAGTACATGCATTGCGATTTTAGTAGGAGGTGTTCTAGTGATGTAGGAATTAACTTGTAAGGAGGATTAGTACCTCAAAACACGCATTTTAAATATTTTGGTTTAATCCTCCAAAAGGATAGAGGTTGCGATGAAGATGTTAGTCATAGAATAAAAGCGGGATGAATGAATTAATGGAAACAAGCCATGATAGATCCTTTGCGATTGCAATACGGTTGAAGAGAAAACTCTTCCGTACAACTATAAGATCCGCATTGATGTGTGGTAGCGAGTGTTGGGTATCAAAAGGATAACATGTGCCCAAAATGTATGTGGTTGAGATGAGGATGTTGCGATGGATGTAAGATATATATGGATGGATAGAATTCAGAATAAGAGTATCAGAGAGAAATCAAGAATCGTAACCATAGAAGAGAAATTATGTGAGGGGAGCTTAAGGTGGTTTGAACATGTAAAACGTATATTGTTCGACGCTCCAATTAGAAAATTAGAGAACACAATGATGGAAGTGAAGAAATGAGGAAGAGGTAGGTCTAAACTTACTTGGGAACGAGTCATTAGAAATGATTTGGATGTGTTGTAAATCTCGGAACATATGACGCAAAACCGAAATGAATGAAAACGAAGAATTCATACGGTCAACCCTAAATAAAATTGGAATTAAGACGATGTTGTTGTTTTTATCTAATTATAAAAAAAAATTATTGGGTTTGCTATTGTTTATACACACGAATATAAATTAACCCAGAACCAAATGTTGTCGTTCCAACCCCGGTTTTCTTGCAAAGCAACACCGAATACAATCTCACTCTCGGTTTGCTCCAAACCGAAAATCGAAAGTGTCTTTCTAATCTTTATATATTAATTTAATCAGATGATAATAATTACGTGGAGGAAGTTCGAACAAAAAGCCAACTTCCTAACCTTGTTTAGGAAACTTATCAGGAACCTATTCTATGGTTTTATTTGACGATTCCAAACACGTAATATTTGATTCTATCATATTTATGATATATATATTCGTTGTTCATAAAATTCTATTTCAATTTCAAAATCCTAATTAAACACAAATTCAAATCTCAAAATCTAAACATTCTTAGAATCTTAGATATTAATATTGTGGTTCTCCTGCACACAACCGTATTTACCAACTGTATGTATTTTTTTTATGGAATATATTGATATTTGATCGTTTTCTAATCACAAAAAAGAAACTTATATATATTTTTCAAAATTAAAACATATAATAAAAGCATGCAATTAGTACAACCATTAGTCCAATTATGTTATGTATTGAAATGCGACCAATCATTAAATCAATCATTATTTCCGATTTTACGTCTCATTGTTTGGTATCTTCCAACCGTATAATTCAATTTGCAAATTCTTTTTCTTTTCTTGATTGCTTAGTTAAACAATTCAAAGATAATAATTACAACCAACTAAATAATATGTGAAAAATTTATTTGAAACCTAATATTCTATTTATATATATATATATATATATATATATATAACGTTTACTACAAAACGATTACATAACATGTAACATATGCTCGTATTACCATTTAACATTTCCACAGTATCCTTGCGGTGAGTTGTGATATGCTCGTATTACCATTTAACATTTCCACAACCACAAACATAAATATGTCATAATGGTTATATGGACCGTTGCAATCAGGCTAAACGATATTCGTGTTACATGCATTTTACTTAATCAGAAATATATATATATATATATATATATATATATATATATATGCATATGATATATATTTATTAGGATGGATACGAGTCGTGTATCAGCATTTTTGGAGATACTAGTTTTCGTTTTCGTCATTCTAAGTTTTATAGAAATTTATCTATCTCTATCTCACAACATTGAAATACCTGTTAGTTAGGTACTCGTGACTAAAAGATGAGTATCCACGAATATCCGTATCCGTATATACAATATTCACTAATTAAAATTAAATCAAATATTCGACAAAATCATATATATTTTGATCCACAAACACATCTAAAGTTTGAAAATTTTTTAAATATAAAAATATATATAGATTTCTAGAAAGTTTTTCAAAGATACAAAATGATTTTGAAGTTGAAAGGGTAGAAACATTATAAAACCTTAGATATTTTGATAAATAGTTTGAAGTATAAAGGTAATTTTATCTTTTTTATATATATACGGATACCTATGGATACCCTTTCTTTAAATCTCCGAAATCCGAATTGGAACCCGTCATACAGATTTTCCACATTTTATTACTCATCTCGTGTTCATTGAGTGTTGAGTATGTATTTTTCAAATAAACGCGAGATTGGGTATCCGCAAACCCGCGGATAACGGGTTTAAATGTCCATCCTATTATTTATGTCTGGTCAAACTCTTTGGAAAAATTTCTAATGAAATCAAGTAAAATTTAGTATAATATCGGTTTGGTTTGATATGAAAAAAATTTCTAATCCAAATAAAACCAGTCTTGGTTGAGATGATTAAATTGTTCTTTACGTCCGTTTCATTAGAATAATACAATGTAATTATATTAAGAAAAATAAAACATAATAATATCATATTTTTCAAAACTATACTAACATTTAATACCTAGTAATTTGTCCTTTTGCCTCTCTTTAAGAACCCATACCTCATAAAACCACAACGGTAACCGCCATTCACAGCGTAGCTCATCGCCATTAAAAAAATTACTTTCAATATAGCATTAATTTACGGTACATTTCATTTAATTTAATTTCACTTTTTTATATCTTATAAATTATTAATCTCATAATTTATTCCAAATATCTGATAATTTGTTTTTAGAAATTTTGACCATAGTTTTTTATTTTATTTTTTATTTTATAATTTTAGACTTATCCTCACTTGTCATTGATTTATTTTACAAAATATTAATTTAATCAACGATTTCTGTTGATAAAAAATATTTTAAAATTTTTCATTTAATTTTGTCATTTTTCTATGAGATTATATTTTTTCTACATAAAATAATATGTTCATAATCTTAGGCGCTAATGATTGTCGATGTCTGAATGATTATTTATTTGTATTGTTTTATATAAACAAATTTATTTAATTATGTGAGTAACAATGTTATTATATCCAATATATTTAAAAATAGAGAAATGTTTGCTTCATTGTTGTTCTCTATATTTGATTTTTAATATTTTATGTGATATTTTATTTTCCCTGTAAAAAAAAAAATCTACATATACCATTATATATATACATATACATATATATAATAGGTTTGAACCTCACGCTACAAGTGATTAATTTTGTAAACATTTTAGAATATCATGCATATGTCTAAACTCGTCACATTTGTTATGATACGTATTTTTATGTTGTCCAATAAGTAGATAATCCCTTCGTTTATACGTTAATGCTCCTATTGATTTTCATTGATCCGTATAACGTATTATTATACTTAGAAAAAAATGAAAAATAAATTTTGTTGGATATATTTTATTTTTTAATCTTTAAAATGTAATACATAGATATTAATATAATATGTATATGTTTATAGCATATAAAAAAAATGCTGCTCAAAATTCACGTTCCTAATATCGTATACTTCTAAAAATTTGTAAGAATCGAGAAAAGGAAATGCAATGCTTTTCAAACGAAATAATAACAAAGGAAAATCATTGGGGAAGATATTACTTTCAAAATTATATGTAATTAGAAACTCAATTTTTTTAATTAAAAAAATAGAACTTCAAAGTCAATTATATAGGGCAAGACAAAAAAAAAATTTGTTTTAGAGAATGACATGTGTCACCCTCATAATATTTCAATCTTAAATGAACATACTAGCTAGTGGAAAGAAAAAATATATATAAATATACACCCAAAAACTAATTTTAATAATCTTAATTAAACGAAATTGAAAATCGCAATTATAATGTATGGATGTCGCGTTGAATAATGTTTTATCCATTACTTTGATGTAGCAAAGCATACAACATGAATTACCAAGACACAACTCACAACAAGAAGGGGCCCAATATAAAAAAAAATCTCCCAAAATTCAGATGAGAATTCCATTATTTTTTACCATATAAAGAGAAAACAATTAAAAAATATTATTAAGCAAACAAATTCTCAATAAATTCCTCTTCAAAAGCACCCTCCTTGGTCTTGGTTCCTTTCCCATTCTGAACTCTCTCTCTCTCTCTCTCTCTCTCTCTCTCTCTCTCTCTCTCAACTCTCATTCATAGCATATAGACTCTTTCAAAGTACGTTGCCTGTGCCTGTGCTGTCTTTCTCAACTCTTAGTCCTTTGCCTCAGAAAAAAGGTAATCTCTCTCTCTCTCTCTCTCTCTCTCTCTCTCTCTATCTCTCTCTCTCAACAACACAACAGCACACAAAACAAAAGAACATTAGACACAAAGATAATGTGTGCTAAGATAGATTCTCTTGAATAAAAAACAGTTTACTACAGGACTAACCATCACTGTTCTCTTTTGTTTTTCCTCTAATTATAGTTTTTTTTTTTTTGCAGGCTAGGGGCAAAAACCCTGCTTTCTCATTTCGCGGATCATCATCACCATCATGTCTTTCTCACCTCTATAGTCTCTCAAGATTTTATGTTTCCCTTGCTTTTTTGGGTTCCGGGGGAAATTCTTGAGTACAAGTGTCATTCTCAAATGTGTTTTTAGGGTTTAATTATTCATTGCTTCAAACCCCCAAAAAAAGAAAGGAAAGAAAAAAAGACATGAACAACGCCATCAACACCAATGACCTTGTGTTTTGCCCTTATAATGACCGCTCCTCTCCACCGCTATTACCCAACTTTAGCCTCTCCCCTTCCTTCAACCCGAACCCGAAACCATCCGATGATCATTACCCTCGCCGTCATGATCTTGATGATTATAATCATCATCATCATCTCCTAGATTCTTCGCCCTCTCCCCAATTTGAATTCGACCCAGAAAGCCTTTACGCCATTTTCCTCAGACCAAACAATGATCATGATGACAACAACAACAACAACAACAACCGAGATCTCCTTCCTTTGAACAACAACACCGTCCAAGACCAAAGAGTTGACGCATCAGAGACCATCACTCACATGGAAGATTCCAAGAAGGTCGCCAACTCTCCATACCCAGCTCGAGCTAATCCCAGGAAAAGGGCAAGCAAGACGGACAGGCACAGCAAGATCTACACTGCCAAAGGTCCGAGAGACCGAAGGATGAGGCTGTCGCTCGAGGTGGCGAGAGAGTTCTTCGGTTTACAAGACATGCTCGGATTCGACAAAGCCAGCAAAACAGTTGACTGGTTGCTCACACAGGCCAAATCCGAGATCAAGAAGCTCTCGAGGAGCCTCCCCAAGCGATTTGACAGCGGTTTGATGAGCAGCGAGGAGTCACAAACACGTACGCAAAAACCCCATCATCTTCGTTTTCTTTCAATGAAATTAGTGTGTTCTAAACTTGTGTCTTGTAATCGTTGATGGGTATGGATTGGTCTTGGCGAAGCTGCACCTGGTTGGATCGGCGAGAGAGGAAGCAAGATGAACACCGGTACGTTTTCTTTCAATGAAAGTTTCAATCTTTACCACTCCAAGCTTATATCATTTTGCATCCATCTGATTCGTTTCATCGGTTTAGGGACGGACAGCACATGGGCTGATCCTCACGAAGTTGCGTCAGCATCAACGAACGAGATCGAGATCGATGGAAAATCGGGGAAGGAGAAGAAGAAGAAGAAGAAGAAGAGATCACAGTCGAGAAATCCCATCTTCAGGAAGCTTCCAAAGGATGCGAGAACGAAGGCAAGAGAGCGGGCAAAGGAGAGAACGAAGGAGAAGATGATGATGAGGCAAAGATCGTCATCAGAAGCTGCGGTTTATATGAAGAACGGCGAAGTGAACGACCACTTGGGCACGAGCTCGAACTGGAGTTCGTTCGAAACCGGGGAAGATTCTGTCCAAGAGGTCAAAGAACCGAGCCCAAGCGACCAATTCGTTGCTTGTAATAACATTGGGATCACTCAAGAATCTCTGGATATAATCAACAAGTGGAGCCCTTTCTCCCTCTTTAATTACCATCAAAACCAAGGATCAGCTTCTTCCATGGAGGTGCGTTTTCTTATATCATAATGACACAAGACTCGTAATTCAATTCTATTTATTGAATACTAGTCTATCTTCATCAACCCTCAGATTAAATATAGTCCATATTCGGTTTATAAAACATGTATTTCACGAAATTTTCGAGTTCAATTTATTACAAGATTATGTAAAAGAAATTAAGTTCTATATATGTCGCCCGTTTATAACTATTTTTTTTCTTCTCCATTTTGATGACTATTAAAGAGATATATAGAGATTCCAATATGCATCAGTTACACAAAAGATCTTCAACACAAAATAATACATATAATTTTTTTTTTTTTTTTTTGCATTTTGTCACGGTTGCGACCTTTTATAACGAACGAATAATGTTATTCTTTTTGGAGGATATATATAGGAACAAAGCGCAACTTTTGCGGAGCTTCTATATTATATTATATATATAATAGACCATACGATATTTCTTGAAAACACACACACACATATATATATATATATATATATATATATATATGCATCTATATATATTTATATATACGCATCTATATATATATATATATGACTGAACATGTTAAGTTTGTCGAGTGCGGACATTGTGAGTTCGATGTATACAGGTGTGTTTTTTTTCTGTGTGTATGTATATATATATATATATATATATATATAATCTTTATTTAGTTATTTCACCAAACGAAAAAGAAATGGGAACTTCATTAATTCGAGATCATTGCAGAATCAGTATATGGATCATCATCAGCTCTTGGGGAAGCCGAGGAATGATTTCTACAACTCACAAAACATGTGTTGAGGAAAATCGTTATATCAATTAATAATAATGGGCCGTTTTCATCGTAAACCATGCCTTGGTAAGTGATTTTCTTGTAAATTTTTTTTTTTGTGTGTGTGTTTTTTTTAGTTTCTCTACTTTATGTTGCTTGTTGAACGGTAAGGTTTTTCTATGGCACGAACAGTTCCTCTCATCCTATATGCTTTTTCTTAATCTGTGATTCGTGAAGACAAGCTGATACACTTCTGTATATATGTATATATATATATATATATGTATGTGTGTGTGTGTCTCTCCTTTTCCATCATTTGATTTCTCTTCATTGTCGTCGTTCTTCTTGTAATTATTTGTTCCATATATGTGTTTTGTCTAAGGGACCGATGGCAAAATTCTCTATCCATTTTTCATCCGCTATACACCGATATGAAATTTCATGGTGCAACTACATGAAATTTCGGTATAAAACTATATATATATATATATATATATATATTTGTTTATTATTCCGGTTCAGTTAATTTTCATCTTTTGATTTATTTTCAACGCCATCTATATTTGATACAAGATTCTTTCAACGTTTCGCCTTTTTCATCCATTGATTTCATATAGAAAATCCACATAGCTAGAGACCGTTCGCTTTTATTTCAGATTTTCTTGTGAAAATTAGTTGCTATCTTTTAGTTAACATGATAGAATATCATTGATCAATAGCGAAAATAATAATAATTCATATATTTTTACATTTTGAATCGATATAGAAAAATTTACATACTTCCCTTTGATTTTTTTTTTGTTGTTGTTGTTCCATTAAAATCAAACTTATTCTATATGCTTTTTATTTATGTGTTTTCTTGGAAAAATCGGTTGATATTTTATGTTAAAATATTATTAATCAACAAAAAAATTAATGTCTCGCCTTTTTTCCACCTATTAAAATGGTGTAGAAAAATCAAGGTACTTTGCTTGATTTTTTTTTTGTGCCATCCAAATCAAGTACACTCTATATACTTTTATTTCTGTATTTTTCTCGTAAAAATTGATTGATATTTTTTGGGTTAATTATTAGAATATCATTAGTTAACAATAATATTTCACGTTTTCTATATATATATATATATATATATATATATATATAGAAAAATAGAAGTAGTTCACTTGATATATGATATTCTAATAATTAACCCAAAAAATATCAATCAATTTTTACGAGAAAAATACAGAAATAAAAGTATATAGAGTGTACTTGATTTGGATGGCACAAAAAAAAAATCAAGCAAAGTACCTTGATTTTTCTACACCATTTTAATAGGTGGAAAAAAGGCGAGACATTAATTTTTTTGTTGATTAATAATATTTTAACATAAAATATCAACCGATTTTTCCAAGAAAACACATAAATAAAAAGCATATAGAATAAGTTTGATTTTAATGGAACAACAACAACAAAAAAAAAATCAAAGGGAAGTATGTAAATTTTTCTATATCGATTCAAAATGTAAATATTTTACTTAAAATGTTAGAATATATATCCAATAAGAAAATTATACGAAAGAAAGCTCCATTAGAGTAATGTTAGAAGTTAATTTTAATGATTGAATTTCTTTATATAATTATCTCCTAATATTCTTCGATATATTTCTTGTGATAATGATTGGTTGATCACTCTCCACGTGTTTTTCTCTTAGCTTTGGTTATAATTAAAAGGCTCTCAACTATTCCTTTTACATGCCTTTATTCTTAGCGGTTCACGCACATGTATACGTACGTACATATATTGAATATATGCGTATAGACACACATACACACACATTTACCTAATGGCCGATCAAAAAAAAATATTCATTGTGGGCATATTAGTATAATAAAAACAAAAACTTAGTTATAAACAAATTCTATTGGATCGTAACGATATTTGTTTACCAAATTTTACACAAAAAAATTATCTACATCATTGACGTGATGACATATACGATGCCCTATGTTTTGGCTTTCATTATCAACCTCTTGCGGAGATATATAAAATAGTAGTAATACGAAAATTTAAGATATTTTAATATTCGAAATTCGGCAAAAAATTGCAATTTGTTTTTCTGCGGAATTAGTTAACTACCATTTTTTCCATAATCGTAGTAAGACAAATTATTTATTTGATTTTTTTTTTTTTTACTTTTAGGATTTGTGATATAAAGTTTTTTCTTCTTACGGAACAAATTTAGTGTTGAAAGATCTTTAAGTTTCCATTAAAAAAAGGAATAAAATTGCTATATTTGTAAGACCCTTTAGTTTTGGAATATTTTCATAAATATCCATTTTGTCCCGACTATTTCATTGTTTTGAATTTTTCCAATTTATGTTTTCTATTATTATGTTTCCATTTTTTTTAAAATAAAATATTATTAGAGACTATGATAACGAGTATCCGACAAACTCGTCTTCACTTATTTGTTCCACTGATGTTTTTTTTTTTCTTATGAAACACTTGATGTGTTTTATCTATCCACACACATTTAATTATTTGGATTGAACGTTTAAACTTTTGAGACATGACTGAATTGACGTACGCATGATGCCTTGATCCACCGAATTGGTCCAAAGTCATGTTTTTCCCACTTTCATGTTAAGAATGTTTTTGTCCGTTTCTATTTTGATGTTATTCTTGTGGAACATGAAACCACATATTATCACATTTGGCTTCCATTAATTTGGTTGCATATGAGGAAAAAAGGGATTATATATTGTAAATATGTGTAAAATCATTAATGATTCGACTCTCAACTTAGAGATGGACGATACTTTACTAATCCTTCGGGAATATAATCGGGACGAAACCATAATGAATTTTCGTATTATAAAAAAATCATTAATGATAATAGGGTTCGCATGAATTTCGAGTTCAGATACCACAAAATAAGGATTGAAATTGAGTCAAATTAGATGTAAAAGAGTATGGTTTAGTTCTTAATTGGGTGTGTTAATCAAATTATATAGATTGGTTTTTATTTTATTTTTTAATTAATAAATCATCGGATTTTCAACCTAATTAGATCTTCCAATATTCCAATAGATCGGAAAAGTTCATGCGAATGGCTCTCTCTATATAGAAACTCAAACCTAAGTTGAAAAACATATTTAACATATTCCTAGTAATCCCTTACTAGTTGAGCTAATCGATGTTGGATAGATTTTTTTTTATTAAAGTTACTATATACGAAGAACACCCAAAAATTCTAGAAAAAAGAAACTCCATAGAATTATTTTAGATATTTTGAATTGATGCGGTGTATAAAAGGATATAAAGTTTCGATTTTTTTTTTTGTTTTAAAATGTAGCATTTATTAGTTTTGAGGTTATAGCTAGTTTAGTTCTATGAAATACAGTTTTTAGCAACTGTTGTTTTTATTGTTTGATAAAAGACGGAATTGTGTACCTAATTTACTTTTTTGTTTCGTTATTATCTCCAAGAATTGAAGGATTTCATATATATATTACGAAATTAATTGACATTCTCAATTTAATAATTGTATAATGAAAGACTGAATTGTCGGAGACCTACTTAAGTGATATGATATTATATCTCTTGGCATTATCATATATGCTCGTATAGTATGTAAGTGACCCTATATTGGCACTCTCATGTGACATGTACCTTCTTTGCAAAGAGCCACACATTTTCGCATCTCTCTCTCTCTCTCTATCGGCATATACACAGGACAGGACCACAGAATGGCATAGAAGAAGAAAAAAAAATCTTTAAATTCTCCGTTATATTATATATATATATATATATATATATATATATGGTGAAATTTCATATTGTTTTTAAAAAAAGTTGATGTGTATGTATAATATCGTGTCTATTGATCTCAATATAGAGGATTTATGTGTTGGACTTTAAGCTACGATTAGTTCGAGTAACAACACATCATATTCGGCCCAAAAACAGTTTGGAAGAGATCTCATCTCAGTATTTTTGTTATGAGCACAATTTTTAAAAAAGCTCTATGTTTTCATTAACAATTTGCTGATTGGAATGGGGAGAGATACTGTTTGTTTCCACAATCAAGATGATTAAGTGCTACTATAATAGATTTCAATAGAGATAATAGAGATTAAGATCCAAAAGAACTATAATTAACTAAGAAATTGGAAAAAAACACACAAAATAAAGCACAAAAAAAGATTCATTAACTAGTAGATCGAAATATTGCAGAATTGAGAACAAAAAAGGAAATAAATAAATAAAAAAAAGGTCCAGGGAAGATGAGGATGAACAGAACAGCTGTTTCACACCCAATTAGAAAGAAAGAAAGAAGAAACAATAAAATCAGATCACCACACTTACCTTTCAATTAAATCCCAGATTATGTAAGAAAAAAACATATATAATCATCTAAAGCATGTGTATTTTAAACATAAAAAAATATAATCCTAGAAAATTTTGAAGCAGAGGGAAAATTTTCTCCCAAAAGAAACCCTAGATCTGAGACCTGGAGGCGAGAAAAAAAAAACTATTCATAAAAAGAAAGCCTGAAATTTTGTTTGTAAAAGACACTGAACACATGTACTTAAACAAATCCAGGCATAGATATGTAGAGATAAGTACAAAACAACATAAAAATTTCTATTTTAATAACTTAATATTTAATGCCCATTTTGAAAAAAACAAAACCCTAGAAGAAATTTGAAACCCTAGAGAGAGAAAGACGCGGAAACTAACCCTAGACGAAACAGCCAAGAGGGAGAACAGTGGAAATCCGGCATCAATGGCGGATTTTTAGGGTTTCAGAAAAATCTTGATTTTTTTTTTAGTTCGTCCTTTTTTTTCCCTCTTTTGTGTTCAGTACCAAATGGAGAAGTGGGTGAAGACTCACACCCACCAAGAGAGAGAGATAGAGAGAGAGAGAGAGAGAGAGTGAGAGAGAGAGAAACAGTGTGTCTCTATGTGCGCCGTACATATTTATTTTTGGTTTTTATGGATGATTTTTCTCTAATATTGATTGCAAAAAATCTATTGTAAAATGTAATTTTAAGGATTTATTATATTCGCAAGGTTTTAGCTTGGAACATAAATGATAAAGCCTCTTATTGAGAAAATAGGGTACATGGCCGTCATGGCTTTCATACGAGAGGTACATATAGTATATATTTGTATATGTACAAAGAGTTAAAAAGTTCAAAAGTTATATTTAATACATTAACCTATAATAAGTATTATTCGGAATTAATTTCTCAACTTTATATTGAGAAATCACTCGTTTTACTAATATATACATTCCCGTGCAACGAACATATTTCTTAAGTTCCTTTCTTGTTTGCATTTAATGTCTTACGATTTTATTTTAATAATTGTACTTGTTAAAAAATAGTTTAGATAAAAAAAAATACATGATATTTATACATAAATATTAATATAATAGTCTATGACTTATGAAATAATAGTGTCATCAAATCATATTTGCATTCAACACCCGCAAAGAATCAATTATTTATTTATATACGTGCGTTTTGTGATATGCATACACATATATATAAAAAGGACATAAATATACATGCATTTATATATATATATGTGCATTTTGAAATTAAATTATATCCTAAACACAAAAGGGGGGGGGGGAAGACTTCTAAAAGCTTTGGGCTTGAGAAGCTGAAAATGTTAGATATAGGCCCATTTTTTGTATGTTTTTAAATATATATGTATATATATATATATATTCTGTTTTTAAACAGGGTTCAATACTTCAATGTTGTCCCAAAATATTATATTATTGATTTTTTTATTCCATAGAACCCAAAGTATGACTTTTAATCAGAACAACCCGAAGATCTAATATATATATATATAGGAAATATATTTAAAGAAATATATTTCCAGTTTTATATATTTGGAAAAGGGTGGACTTTTAATACTAAAAATTACAACTTGACAAAAGCATTTGCAAAGATGTATCTTGAACTCATCGAAAATGAAAATTGTTAGTCAGATTACAGAGAAATTAAACAGATAGTGGGTATTTGAAACTTTACCTTATAAATTTTATGCGACCGACAATATCAGAACCGAATTTTCTTCGTTTGAATACTTGACCTAATAAAAAATAAGCTAATAATTAATAATTCATGGATAAAAATATAACAAAAATAATAGAAGTAACAACAAATATGTGGAACGAGTCATTTACAAGGAAACAAAAAAAAACTCAAATTTTAAAAACTCAAATTAAAATTTTAATTATCGATATATATATATATACCTTAATTTGTGGAAGATTGAAGATTAAAGACAATAATAATTCGAAGTGCATAATGAAAGAATTTGCGTACCTCCATGAAGTCGTTACATAACATATATAGAGAGAAAGAAGCACCCACGAATCGAGAGAATAAACTAGTTTTCTGAATTTAGGCCTTGATAATATATATCTGAATTTAGAAATTGATAATATATATATATATATATATATGTATATTTCTGAATTTAGAACTTTTTATACAGAGAAAAATTAACCTTATTGGTCGTCATATCTACAAACATTTAAGAAATTAATTGCACCAGAAAGAAGAAAACAGATTAAATGTATATACATTAGTATTAATGGGCTAAAATAACTTATATATTAATTAACGAAGAAATTCGGCTAATTAATTTTTTTATAATATCAAATCAAAAGTCTGACTGAACATTCTATAGTCTATGAACTGTCAGCTAAACCTAATATACTATCCATTCAGTTAATAAATTATTCATCCAATATATAGTTATGTAGGTCGAAAAAAAAAAAATATGATACAAGTAATAAAAAATTCAATATAATTAATTATCTATTAGAAATGTTTAAATCGTTTTTTACTATATACTAAGTTAGTTGATCTTCATATTCACATAATTAATCCATTTAAAAAAAAAGCCTCATTATCATATATTTTTTCATATACGATTGAAATTCACAATATTTTACCTAAACAAGAATAAATTTCCTAAACATTGACGTCGTGGTAAAATAAAATAGTTTTTCACTTTCATTTTACCGTTCCGAATTTCGGAGAAATTTTTATATACATTTTTAAAAGAAAATATAATCAGATCTCAGGGTTTCGACAAATGAGGTTTGGACTAATGAATTTTACAATTTCAGCTGTTTGTTTATTATTTTGAACGTTATTTGAATTCATCAACCATAAAATATATTAATATAAATTTAAATTAGTAAAAACAAAAAAAAAGGAAAACAGGGGAAACGTGAAGATATTATTAGTATGACTTTAGAAGATACGTTTGGTCGGTCGATTAGATTGATTTACGGCCTAAAGCGGTACGAATTACGACTCTCTTACATAGGGACCAAAACGCTGCGTATTAGATCGATTTGGTGCAACAAAATATCACTAACCGCAACAAAACGCTGCGTATCCTATCTCTCGGAACCCTCTGAACGATTCAGAGACTCCTCCATTCCAGAATCCCTAGCTTTTAACGTTTCTGAATTCAGATTTGTTTTTTAGTTTGAAAAATATTTTAATAATTCAATTTATATCCTATTTGGGTTTTGATTAGTGTTATTTGGATTCCATTTGTCTATAATAATCACAATTGGAATCAGATGCTCCACATTTCGAGTTTCAGTTAAATTAATTTCGAATTCGGATTTTTTTATTTTAATATTATTATACCTATTCAATTGGGGAAATAGCTGGAATACCCCTTTACTGCTATTTGTACTTCTAACACTACCCTCAAAACAAAAAATTAAACAAAAAACACTCTTCAACATGTTAAAAGACAATAAAATCCTCACATATTAATGAAAAGACAAAAAACCCTCTATTTATTTCAATTTAAAAAATTCAAAATTAAAAAAAAATATTTTCTCTTCTCTTTCCTCTAAGTCACGATCTGTCATCTCTCTCTCCTAAGTTTCATCTCTGTCTCCTAAATTTCATCTCTCTCTCTCAAAACTCTCAATCTCTCATCGATTTGTGCCTTAAATCTCGATTTCTCTCATAAATTTATGTTTTCTCTTCAAATCTCCGATTATATTTGAGATTCAAACAAGAAGTAACGACGAGGACGAAGAACATGGCTTCAAAATCATTATTGTACTCATCTTCGATCGAGAATAAGAAACGTATGTATATTTCGAAGTTAGATGAACACGTGGTTAGGTTAACAAACACTACTTTTCAGATTTGTTGGATTTTGAAATTTGTTATTGTTGAGTTGAAGTGTCGCTCAGGATTTGACTGATAAAAATTAGGGTTTTGTGTTTTTAAAATTTTGGAGATTTCAAAGTAGAATATTGGGTTTGCATTCAAGTAATCAATTGAGATGTGAAATAGTTAAAATCGAGTTAAATGGGACAGTTTGGGTCATGAGGTCATTTAGGACAGTCATATAGGTTATAATATCATATGTGTTGATGTTTGGATAGATGTATGGAAGACATGAGAATTTAGATCCCATGGTCACAATCGGAGAGGTTACAGGGTCACAGAGTCATATAGATCATATGGTTGCATGGTCACAGGTGACACGGTCAAAGGTCACAGGTTCATATTTCATAATAGACAATGATTAAATTTAGAAATGGTCACATGGTCACACGGTACAGTCACATGGTCACATGGTCACACGGTACAGTCACATGGTCACATGGTCACACGGTACAGTCACATGGTCACATGGTCACACGGTCACAC
>NW_010966178.1:1642525-1673374 GCF_000463585.1 Tarenaya hassleriana
TTTTTTTAACACATTATTATACAAATATATATACCATTATTATATAAATTTCGTATCTTTTTTCACTCTAAATTAAGTGTTCTCTCTGACATTGTTGATGTTAATGTTCCCTTTGCATAATGGATTCTCTTTCGGACTTCACTAGGACCAAGATACTGTTTTTTATTCGGCCTCCCATATTTCCTTTTCTCTTCCACTATAGGAGGCAAAACCACAAGATTTACAAAATTTGGGTCATCGATGTTTCATTCACAACTTTATGAACTACTGTAACTGTTAATGCATTACTTTGTCAACATGCGGTGTCAATTATTGAGAATCATCGACATATCCTTCTTTTACTATTTACTTATCGAACCATTTCACAATCTTGGAAAGATAAATATCAAGCAGGCCTAGCACCGAAAACCTTTTTGCCTTCTTCAATACAAATTTGATCGATTCAGCCGTATTTGTACTCAATAAGTTGTACCTTTTTACCTTCTTCAATACAAAGTTAATCGATTCAGCCGCATTTGTAGTCAATAAGTTGTACCTTTCACGCTTAAATTTAGATATCGCTCATGTGACCATTATTATCAATCTGACCATTCTAAACCATATCACCATGTGACCTATGTGAACATGTGATAATGTGACCGTGTGACCATGTGACCTTGTGACCATGTGATTATAAAACCATGTGACCGTGTGACCATGTGACCGTGTGACTATATGACTTTGTAACCATTGTGACACATGTGGCTTGTTATCCTAATGATCTGTGAACAATGTGACCAAGTGACTATGTGACCATATAACATGTATGACCCGTGATAGACAATATTATTCTAAAAACACCTAAAATGCATATTCGACACAAATCTATGACTATAGCATATTAGAAACGATAAAACAACGAAAACAACAACAATTAGAAGAAAAGAACCGCAAGAATCATCAATGTGCATGAAAAAACTGAGATTTCGACACTAGTTTACCTATTACCAATTTTCTCACCGATTTTGCTTTGATTTTCTTTTGATTTTGTCGGTTTTTAAGTGAAAATAGCAAGATAAAGAGGAGAGAGAAAATACAGAAGAGAGAGAAAGCTCTATGGGCATTAATGGTGGAGGAGAGAGAAACCGAAAAAGAAGAAGAAGAGAGAGAAACTCTAGTTTCGAGAAAATTTTGTAATTAAAAATTAAATATAAAATAATGTCATAAGGATATTTTAGTAATTATACATCAAATAGGGTAGAATAGAAGTAGAAATTTTTTTAATTTTAAAGGAGGGTATACATAGAAGTACATGTAGCACATTGAGGGTATTTTAGAAGTTGGCCCTATTCAATTTTACACCAGATATCAGACATCGTATAAGCTTATGTTAATGATGTATTAGTGTGTATATATATATATATGTCAAATGGAAATAATAAAACATACTAAACCCGATAGTTTTTTTTATAAGATTTGACCCAATCGGATTTGAACCTTTGTTGGAAGTATTTTGTGCCACCCAAGTCACCCTATTTGGATAGTGCAATTAATAAAACGACGACGTTTAACATTTGTTCTACCCAAGTTCTAACACCAATATTTGAAAATTATCAATAGATTTCTCGAATCCTTTTTGTTAGTTTAGATTTCGGTCCAAAATATTCGATTACAAAAAAATACTGAAATTAAACATATACACGCTTTATGTATAATTGTATATACATGCGAACACGTGCATGTTTACGTACAAAGTCTACGTACAGCTGGAGAATGTAATAACGTAAGAAATCAGTTAACCTAATGTAACATTCCACAATTAGTCGGAATAAGAAAATCTCTCGTGCATATGTAATATAATATGCATCTTTACATAACAAACAAACAAAATAAATAAATATTTTTTTGTAGAAAAGGAGACAAAAACAGCCTTAAGATTGAATTGAGATACGAGAAAATCGAAAGAGTGAAAGGGAAGACAATGTCGGCTGCCATCCAAACACTTGCGTGTTTCCTCATTTGCGCCCTAACATTGATTTTTTTAATGGGGTATTTGTTTTTATAGAAAAATCTAAAAGTAGATATCCATCAAAATATTAATTTTTTTAATTAAAATTAATTTTGAAAAACCCTTTTTGGGTATGTATTTTATTTGATTATATATATATATAGATATATATATATTTTAATTAAATTGAATATTAGTTTCCAATGACTATTTCACATAAATAATGTATATATAAATATAAATAGATATTCCTATTCTTTTCAAATATTTACCAAAATCTCTTGTATCTATGAGTATATATATATATATGAATGGAATAGTCGAAAATTTTTCGACTGATAATTTTTTTTAGAAAAACTAATTTTTCGAAACTGAACCGAATCAAAAGAACCGAATCCGAAATGCTCACAGTACACCTCCTAGTCTATTTCATAGGGCGTTTAATTCGAAACTAACAGCAAACCTTGATAATATATAGGTGTCACGCATGCTCTAAATGAATACAAATACATTTTACCGGCGAATTTTTTCATATCATAGAAAAATAACTGTTTAAATACTATAAATTCATCCACAAAATCATTTTTCAATGATCAAAATATATAATTCAATTCATCAGAAAGTTACAATTTCATTGCGCGTTACTCTAATTATCAAATGATTGACTTTTTAATTAGCTTTAGTTATCAATATACGATTTCGGAAACCCCAATGGCGCCACCCATATCTTCCTTAATATAATAAATAAAAAAAATGTGCTTAAGCTCCAATACAAACAGGTCGGGGAAATAGCTGATATACCCTCTTGTTGCTATTTGTACTTCTGATGATACCCTCAAAACAAAAAATTAAACAAAAAACACTCTTTCACATGTCAAAGACACAAACACCCTCAAATATTTATGAAAAGACCAAAAACCCTTCTTTTTTTTAATTTAAAAAATTCAAAATAAAAAAATAAAAGTAACAACTTCATTATCTTCTCTCGTGGTTCTTCTCTCTCTCCTACCTTTCACCATTTTTATTCTCTCTCTAAAAAAATCACAGATTTTTATTGTTAAATCTCAATTTTCCTTCAGTTTTCTTTAAAAAATTTCGTTTTCTCTTTAAATCTTAAACTAGATTTGAGATTCAAAGAAGAAAAAATGACGATAACAAAGAACGTAACTTCAAAATCATCTTTATTTTATTTCACTTTTATCATCTTCATCCGTTCCCTCTCTTATTTTCATTTTTTTTTTCAATTTTTCTTTCGTTCTCTCTCTCAAAATCGTCGAACTCTCCTCCCTCTCTCGTCGATTTGTGCCTTAAATCTCGATTTCTCTCATAAATTTCGTTTACCCATCAAAATCTTAGGTTACATCAGAGATTGAAAGAAGAAGTAACGACGAGAGCAAAGAACATGATTCAAGTTCATCTTCCTCGTAATCTTCGAACGAGAATGAGAATTGTATGGTAATTAAATTTTGATTTTTTTTCAGATTTGTTTGATTTTAGATTTCTTTCAATTGAATTGAAGGTGGCTTCGAGATTGATCGATAAAAGTATTAAAGTTTTGGATATTTTTGAAAATTTCGAGATTTTGAAATAAAATGTTGTGTTTGTGGTCAAAATTGAGTGAAATTGATGAATTTCGATCACATGAGGATTCGAAGGATAAGGTCACACGGTCAGAGTCATAAAGCATTTGAGAAAGTCAGGACTGGATACATTACGGAGTCCAAGTTTCGAGAAAGAGCTTTTGTCACACGGAATATGGATTACAAATATTGTAAGTTTATACGGTCACATGGTCACACGGTCACATGATCACACAGTCACATAGTCACATGGTCACACGGTCACACGGTCACACGGTCACACGGTCACACGGTCACATGGTCACAATGTCACACAGTGATATCTGGATAATATTGCTGACATATGTTATGTCATCTCGTTCCGACGGCGTGTCTCTTGGGTGGATCAAAATCTTTATCTGATGGTGATGTACTCGACATTTAGTATATGGAGGGACTACCGCAAAATGATAACGATTGTGAATATAATGTTTTTGCAATCAACTATGTTGAAACGATTTATAGAGGTAAAGAACATACGTTGTGCCCCTTGATATGCGACGACAACGTCATCCTGATCCGTGAGCAGGTGATGGCTACAATATTTATCCGTGGTAAAGTTCAGAGTGTTAACTTTTATTTTACCAAGTGCTTTGTTTATTTTGTTTTGAATCCTAATTATGATTTTTTTTTGTTTGTTTGATAGCATGAACTTTTATTTTCGGTTTTTATTTATTAAAAATATAAATTTATTTATATTTTAGAGAAAAATCTGGGTAGAAATTGTTGTTGAGAAAATTTTGGACTTAAAACGTTGAAGGGAACATATATACGGCTGAATTCAAAGTGGAGGAAAAAAACACCTCACAAAAAAAACTGCATTTTTCGATGATTTTATGTGAAAGTGGAGTACACCAAAATATGTTGAATTTTGTTAATAAAAAATCTGAATTTTTTAATATTTTACAGAAAATATTAGGTGAAAAATATTGTAGATAAAATTTGAAGTTAAAAATTGAGAGAAAAAAATATAGAGTTGAAGAATTATATAGGGTTGAATATTCAAACTGGATCCCACATTAAAAATAAAAATAGAAATAATAAGTGTGGACCCCAGAAACATAAAAATCTGTTGAAATTCTGACTAGTTCTTCATGTGGACCCCACAGTAAATTTCGGTCACAATGGGTCACAGTCGGTCACAACCTTCGATCCATGCGATTTTTATTAATTTAATCACTTTACAATGTTACACGTCTCTCATAAACCTATTTTATATTGTTTCGAACATTAAAATATAGTTTTTACTATTTTTATGTTTCAAAGTTGTTATTCCAAATGTATTCCTATATGTTTCATAATGTTTTATGAGTAACTTTGATAAATTTGGTATATTTCATTTACAAACCCCTTAAAATATTTTGAAAATTTTTCATACACGCTATATATTTGATATATAGACTCTGATAAACCATCCCAAAGTTTAAAAACTGAATTTTGACCTAGATTTATCAATACATTTCGGTCACAGGTCACAGTCGGTCACAATGGTCACACAGTGCAAAATTGCACTTCGGTCACATGATCACAGGCTGGTCACAATGGGTCACAACGATGACTCATATGAGTCAACTTATTTAGTGTGTAATAAGAGTCACATATATGCTAAAATAAATAGTAATTATTGGGTAACTATATTTACTCAGAATTATTTTAATACATTATTATACAAAAAATTTTATACATTATTGTACAAACACAATATAACATTATTATACAAATATTTTTGGACATTATTATACAAATTTTTTTAACACATTATTACACAAAATAAAGTACACCATTATTAAATAAATTTTGTCTCTTCATTCCAAATTAGGCGTTCTCTCCGACATTGTCGATGTTAATGTTTCCTTTGAATAATTAATGATGTACTGTATTGATATAATAATGTGTTCATAAATAAGTTCAGATACAAATTAGGCGTTCTCGCCGACAAGTTCATATATAAATTCAGATACAAAATAATCAAAAACAAAAAATTAAAGTTCATAATTTAGGATTTTACGAAACAAATAAAAGGGGGTCATAGTTAATGTCCAAACACAAAAAATAAGTCACTTGGTAAAAAGAAAATTCACGTTTTTTTCGTCACCTTGCCATGAACAAATATTGTGGCTGCCAACTACTCATGAATCATGGAGACATTATCGCACATATCAAGGGACATAACGTTTGTTGTTTACCAAGATAAATTGCATCAATATACTTTATTGCAAAAATACCACATTCACAACCGTTATCATTTTGCGGTTTCTCTCTCCTCCTGTTGTAGACGTTCTCCTACCATTCACGTAACACTTTGTCAATATACGATGTTAGGCTTTAAAGACCATGTGACTATGTGACTATGTGACCATGAGACCGTGTGACCACGTGACCATGGGACCGTGTGACCATATGACCTTATCACCCTAATGATCTATGTCAATCATTATCCTAATGGCTCGTGACCCATATGACTATGTGCCCGTATGTAACCTTTATGACCTATCTATTGTGATCCGTATTATTGTTGTAATCCATGAACGATATGCACATTGTTACCTTTGTGCTCTATATGTCCACTTTGACTATTGTGATAGATAACTGTGTGATCCATGACTCAATTATATTCTAAAAACACTTAAACACAGATTTGATATGGATCTATGACAAAGCTTAGTAAATAATAAAAAAAATATATACAAAAAAACGTTAAAACCATCAATATTCATAAAAAGACGGGGATTTTCGACTGCCGCTTATATATTTCTAAGTTTCTGTTTGATTTCATACAGATTTTGCTATGATTTTGTCAAAATTTGAGGAAAAAATCCCAATTTCAGAGGAGAGAGAAAATAATGTAGAGAGAGAAAGCTTCAATCGAAAGAGAAGAATGGAGGAGAGAGAAATCCTAGTTTTGAGGAGAGAGAATACTGATTTTTATTTTAAAAAATAAATATAAAATAATATTATAAGGTTATTTTGGTCAATGTACATTTGAGAGGGTATTTTGGAAGTAAATTTTTTTTTTGGATAGGAGGAGGGTAGATGTAGAAGTCCATTTAGCACATTGAGGGTAAAAGAGATAATCCCCCAAACAGGTCATGGTGCCAAATACTAAGTAATTAATTAATTAATTAATTAAAATAAATTTTGACTATTTTGCCTCTTTTAATGGCGCCACCCATATCTTCCTTAAACGTAAAGGAAGCTTTTGACTCACGTTTTCCTCCTCTCCATGCAATATTTTTTTTTTCTTTCATAAATTCCATACACAAATGTTCCAATAATCCTTTGATTAAGTGCATAATAATTACATTAATTTAGTTACTTTCCTTTTCTTGATTACATGAGATTATAATAATAAATTATTAAATTGCTTTCTCTCCTAGCTTTTAGCTGCACTTTCTTGCAAATTAACGAAACAATTACCATAATCTCAAATCACCATCTCTTTCTCTCTATCTCCATGAACTCTCTTGCTTCTCCTCCTTCTTTATCGATATTAGGCCATGAAAAAACAGAAACCCTACAATCTCTTCATTTGCATCTCTCTATCCCTCTCCTTCTTCATCATTCTTATGATATCTTGTACTTATACCGCGATAAATAATCATAAATCTTGCGATATTATGATAAAAAATTTTGGTGTCAAGAAAATTCTGGCAGGTAAATTCGATTTTACGCCTTTTCTAAAGAAAAAGTATCAACGTCATCATCATCGTCACCGTCTGTTTGGACCGATGGGACAAGAATCCGGCTTTTGGTATAGAGACGAGAAACGGCTCGTACCGAGCGGTCCAAACCCTTTGCATCACTGAGAGGTTTTTATGTATGATTTTTCTTGTTATTATATAGTGTGTTATTCATGATTATATGTTGTGAAGTGTGAATGCTGCAAGTGTAAAACCATCATTTTTATTGATGTGAAAAAAAGAGGGAAATGATCAACTAGTCACGCTGATATTGTATTTATATGTTATTTGCTAATACATAATTCTATTTTTTACCAAAATGTGTAGACAGCTTGACAACAAAAATATTAATTCAATATACTTTTTTGTTGGAAAACTGTAATGTATTTTTACATCAAAAAAAAAATCTGTAATGTATTTTTACAGAACAAATTGTCCAAATTTGGCATACTCCATACACATAAAAATAAGTAAGGAGAGAGGAAACGAGAAAAACTTTTGTTGTTTGACCTAATGTCTAGTTAAAAATTTAAAATACTGTAGTAAAAATAAATCGAGGAATACATGAAAAGACTTTATCGATAGAAATTAATTAGTAGATTTAATATGTTTATTAAAGAAAAATATTAAACAATAACAGCGATATTTTCTATATAAAACATTGATATATTCGCGCTAATTATATCTTAGTAACAAAAATACGTGTATTATATAAGAGGGGAAAACAGATTCATATAACAAACAGAGAAAATTCTCAGTATAAAATTCGTCAGGAAAAAAAAACTCAAGGTAGATCTTCTATAATTTTTTTTGTTTCTTATAACTTATAAATTCTTTTAAAAAATAAGAAAACTAAAAGAAATCAGTATATAATTTGAGATAGACAAGAGATATTTTTTTGGTTAGATATTTCAATAAGGTTCTTTGGAATCAAATCGTGTTTAACCGAAAAATACGGTATTTTTCTCAATCTAAACCGTTCAAAATTTACAAACAATGTTATTTTTAAAAGATCGAATTTTCTAGAACCGAATCGAATCGATCGAATTTTAAAAAAATCAGAAAGTAAAAAATTTCTTAAAAAAATCTAGATTTTTTTTAATAAAAACTGGAATCAAATTAGAATAGAAACCAAATCGAACCGAATATAATATAATAACCGATTGGTGTATATATATATTTTCATAAAATTAAAAGAATCGAACTAATTAAACCATTCCCAAACCGAATACCGAAACACTCACCTCTAATATTTTGTTAACATAATTGTTTTATTAGAAAATTATTACAATCACCACGCATTGCGTGGCAATTACCTTGTTATGTGAAGGTGTATTTTCTTTTATAACCCTTTAAAGAATTTAACATTTTTATTTTTTATTCTGGCTATAAATATCATGCAACTATTTATAAAAAAAAAATTCAAACACTTAGGCCTTTATGGGCTTGCATGACTTGAGTATATGGACAGACCGTATCCCAATTTTAGCCCAATTACGCAATTATTTTAGCATGATTTTTTTTTTACAGTTAAACGGGGGAAAATTCATGCAAGGATAATTGATAATATTACAATTAAGATAAAATATGTTATCTCATGGTAAACAATGCAAAGCTATTATTGTTTTGGAAAATTAGAAGATTAATTGTTGAACTTGTGAAAATTTCCAAAATAAAATCCCAACTTTATTTTTTGTCTTTTTAAAATCCAAACTTTGATATTTATATTTAAATAAATCTGAATTTTGTAAAACATGTCAAATTTAATTCTATAATTTGACATGGTAATTTGAACGATGACCTGATAATTTTGGTTTTGATAAAATGTTGCCATGTTATCTATTACGTAGACCAATTCAAAATTCCTACCTCATCATTCAAATTGTCATATCAGCGTTTTTGGTTAAATTTGACATGATTTATAAAGTTTAGGTTTATTTAAAAATGAAATATCAAAATTCGATTTTTAAAATGCAAAAATTAAAATTATGTTTTATTTAGATAAATTTGATAAGTTTAGGTATTAATATTCTAATTTTTCTTTTTTTTTTAAAAAAAATAAGAGTTTTTTCAAATTAGACGAAATATTTTTCATTTTTTTCAATTGTTTTGTACAAAATAATGCAAACCCTGATTAGTTTTTTTATTTATCTATATAATTCTTTTATATATATCATCTCTCTCAATCTCTTATATCTTATATTTGTCTCATTTGCTAAGCAAAAATCGATATTAACAAATTAATAATAGTCGGAAATCGTTGATAATATGATATCAATCTTACATTAATAAGGCTTTTTTTGTTGCGTTGATAAAATAGAAGAGCGTGTATTATATCATCAATACAAAATTAAATCAATTTATTTTTAATTACATAATTTCCACTTGGATGAAGTTCTCTCTCTCTCGGTATCCTTCCGATGTGGTAAATCGATCATTTCTGATAAACCCTAGTTTACCTTCATTTCGCGTTTCGATCAATCCCTAGAGATCGAGCAACGTCCTCCAATGGATTGGCGCCGCGGATCTCTCGCCGTCCCCAATGTCCCTCGTGTTGGTTTCTTCACGTCCGACGAGCCGCCGCCGCCGCCTGATCCGCAGCGACCGTGTCGGGCTCAATCCGGTCCGCCGGGATCGACATCTTCGCCGCCTATTTCTGCTTCTGCCGCTGGTAAGAGCCGAGTGGAGAAAGCTAAGAGGCGTGCGTTCGTTGGACAGACCTGAGAGCAAGAACAGAGTAGAACTGTTCCGCCATCTCCCTCAATACGAGCGAGGCACACAGCTTCCAAATCTAAGCTCCAAAATTTCCACCCTCGATACCATACATCCTGCTGTCTACAAGGTAAACTTACTCGTTTATGTTTAGTGTTTGATCTTTTCAACCGAAATGAAGAGGGTTGAATGTTGAAATTCGGAGACATGATCAAATCTTTCTCTCGGTGATAAAACCCTTTATCAGCATCCACAATACTCTTCTTTTTCCTCCTCGGTGGTTCTGTGCATAAGGTTACGATACTCTGTTTTTTGTTACATAAAACAGAGAATAGGAGAGTCCTTATTTTTATTCGGTTTGTATTTAGTGTACCAATCACCCGGTTCATTTTTATTCTCTTTGGTTTATATTGTGGATTCTCCACGTATTTTGTATTGATTTAGAGTTTGTTAGAGTTTGTTAGAGGCAGATTTGCTGTATAAATACATGTGTAAGATCTCACAGTAATGTAGAGAAAATTTTCCAGCTCTCGTTTTCATTCTGATTATTGAAAGCTGTTATGGTATCAGAGCAATAGCAAAGCTTCCTCTTCTCGCCATTTTCTCTCCCAGATCTTCCTCTCTGTGATTTTTTATTTTTCCCATGGCTTCGGATTCTTCGTCTGCCTCTGATGTTGCTCCCACACTCACTCCTTCGCCTCCTTCTTCCCCCCTTGATCCATATGTCAATCCCCTGTATCTTCATGCGGCGGATTCTTCAAGCATTTCTCTAGCTTCCGAAAAGCTCTTGGGCGAGGTAAACTATAATCTCTGGTCTCGTTCTATCATTAAGGGACTGATGGCCAAAAATAAATTGGACTTTATTTTTGGTACTATCCCTAAACCTGCCGAGGATCATGCTGATCATGGAGCCTGGCTCCGTTGTAATGCCTTGGTTGGAAACTGGCTGACTAATTCTCTGTCTCCTGATATTGCAAGTCTGGTAATGAATATTGATGATGCAAATGAAATCTGGACTATTCTTGAAACAAGCTATAAACAGAAGAATGATTCTAAAGTTTTTCATCTAGAACAACAACTAGAATCCCTGCAGCAAGGTTCATTAAGTCTCAGTGTGTTTTACACAAAGCTGAAAGCCTTATGGGAACAGTTGAAGATGTATGAACCTTATCCGATATGCTCTTGTGGGGGTTGCACTTGTCTGGCCAATAAAAGACTTATTGAGATATGTGAAAAAAAGAATGTGGTGAAGTTTTTGATGAAACTGAATGAGTATTACCACCCAGCGAGACGCCAGATTTTGATGATGGACCCACTACCTAATATTACTCGAGCTTACAGCCTTGTAGCTCAGGAAGAACAACATCGCCACTCCTTACCCTCTTCTGAACCCGTCGTTTTTCAAGCTTATGCTCAGCCTTCTAATCGCCCCAAACCTTTTTTTTCTAAGTCCAAACCTGTTTGTGCTCATTGTGGTATGACCGGACATACCATTACTCGTTGCTACAAGTTGCACGGGTATCCACCCTCTTCCAGATCACCAAACACCTTTTCTTCAAAACCCCCTCTTTTACCTACCCTCGAATGGATAAATATCAGAATCCTGTGAACTTGGTTCATTCTGAGCATAAGAATCCCATGATGGCTTCTTCTCCTACTTCTGGTCAGTTTACTCTGGAACAAGCTCAAGTATTGTTCGAGAATTTGCTAAATCAGATCAAGAATCTTGGTGTTTCTCCTACTGATTCAGATGTTGCCTCTCCTTCATCCAAACCTACTTCTTCAGGTATACCTTCTTTTTCCCCTTTTATTTTTTCAGCTATTTCTTTTCGACCTAGCTCACCTAATATTTGGATCTTGGATTCTAGTGCTAGTCATCATATATGCTGCGACTTAAAGTTGTTCTCTGCCTTTAAACTCATCAATCCTATTCAGATTACCTTACCAAATGGTTCATTAGTGTCTGTTTCTTTTTCTGGAACTGTCACCTTATCCCCTGACTTGGTGCTCAGGTCTGTTCTTTATGTTCCAACATTTCATTTCAATTTATTAAGCGTAAGTTCTTTAACTTCGACTGACTCATTTGTTGTTTCCTTTTGTCACGATTCCTGCATTATTAAGGACCCTACTCGGGCCTTGAAGATTGGGAAGGGTAGACAAGAAAACAACCTCTATCTTTTGGATGTGCAGGGTTTTCGGCCATGTTTTGTTCTTCTTCCTTCTTCACTCTGCACTGCCATCTCTTCCCTAGACTCTGCTGAACTCTGGCACTCTCGGTTGGGTCATCCCTCCTTTTTACGCATTCAGGCTCTGGGTAAAACTTCTCAGCTCCAGTTTACTCCGACGCCAACATCTCTTCCTCATTGCTCTATTTGCTCGTTAGCAAAACAGCGCAAACTTTCTTTTCCCTCTTCTAGTTCTTTTTCATCTGAACCTTTTGCCCTTGTCCATTTGGATACTTGGGGCACTTTCTATTTGCCTTCTATACACGGACATCGCTATTTCCTTTCGATAGTTGATGATTGTACTAGGGTGACATGGATATATATGCTTCGTAGTAAACATGATGCTGTTTCTTTATTTCCACAGTTCATAAAACATGTTTACACCCAATATAATGCATCTGTCAAAGCCTTTCGTTCAGACAATGCCCCAGAATTTTCTTTTCCCAAACTTGTTCAAGAACAGGGTATGATACACTATAAATCCTGCCCTTACACACCTGAGCAAAATTCCGTAGTAGAACGGAAGCACCAACACATATTAAATGTGGCTCGGGCTCTCTTATTTCAATCCAATATTCCTTTAGATTACTGGAGTGAATGCATCGAAACTGCAGTTTATCTAATAAACAGAACTCCGACACCCACTCTCAAACACAAATCTCCTTTTGAATGTCTCATGCAACAAAAACCTTCATATTCTCATCTAAAGGTTTTTGGTTGCTTGTGTTATGTCACTACTCTTGTTCATTCTCGTCACAAATTTTCTCCTCGAGCTATTCCTCATGTTTTTATAGGATATCCCCCAGGTGTCAAAGGATTCAAGGTGCTTAACTTGGAGTCCAATGTCATTTCCATTTCTCGACATGTCACATTTCATGAACATGTCTTCCCCTTTAAATCTACCCCTCTCTCGTCTGCAACTCTATCTTTTTTTCATACCACATTATCTCCTTTCTTTCTATATGATTCTGAAGTCCCTGACAGACAACCAACTTTTACTTCTCCTTCATTTCCCGCACCTCCTAGTCAGGACACACCTCCTGTATCTTCTAATGAGTATAAGGCAGATAACAATAGAAGGTCGCAGCGACCAACAAAACAACCCACATATCTCTTCGATTACCACTGTTATCTCCTCTCTCACCCTAACCCATCACATGAATCCAAGATTACAACACATCCTCTTTCTTCTTATATCTCTTATGATTCTCTTTCACCCCACTATAAAGCCTTTTCCCTTGCCATTTCTACGGAAACAGAACCTCGTTCTTTTAAACAGGCCGTAACATCTGATCAATGGAGAAAGGCTATATGATAATTGAACTGGATGCTTTGTCTCGTAATAATACTTGGGAGGTATGTTCTCTGCCAGTTGACAAAACTCCCATTGGCTGCAAATGGGTTTATAAAATAAAGCATAAGGCTGATGGGTCCATCGACAAGTACAAGGCACATTTAGTAGCAAAGGGCTACTCTCAACTCGAGGGTATCGATTTTGTGGACACATTTAGCCCAGTGGCTAAGATGTCTACAGTCCAGACACTGCTGGCATTGGCATCTGCTCAGAACTGGCATCTTCACCAAATGGATGTATCGAATGCGTTCCTCCATGGTGATTTATCTGAAGACATCTACATGCTGTTGCCTCCGGGATATTGTGAACTTCAGGGGGAGCTGCATTCTGATCAGGCAGTATGTAAACTCAGAAAATCCCTGTATGGTTTGAAACAAGCTTCTAGGCAATGGAACCTTAAGTTATCTCATACTCTGGTTACTGGTGGCTATCTTCAGTCACATTCTGACAACTCATTGTTTGTCAGACACGAGGAGCATGGTTTTGTTGCAATACTAGTCTATGTGGATGATCTGTTAATTGCTGGTAACAACATTACCATGATAGAATCTGCCAAACATCTCTTAAGCTCCAACTTTCAGATCAAAGATCTGGGTATTCTGCGTTTCTTCTTAGGCATTGAGATTGCGAGATCCAAATCTGGAATTCACATATGTCAGCGCAAGTATGCCCTTGAACTCCTGGATGAATTTGGTTTTCTGGGAAGCAAACCAGCATCCACACCAATGGATCCCAAGGACAAGTTATCTGCTGAATCTGGTGATCTTCTATCGGATGTCACTCATTACAGAAAATTGATTGGGAAATTGATTTATCTGTCAGTTACACGTCCAGACATCAGCTATGTTGTTCAAAAGTTGAGCCAGTTTATGTCTCAACCAAGAACACACCATTTAACTACTGCTCATCGGGTGCTTCGATATCTTAAGTGTTCACCAGCTCAGGGTTTGCTTTATCCTACTAATTCTGCCATTCGACTAAGTGCATATACAGACGCGGATTGGGCGGCCTGTCCAGATTCACGTCGGTTAGTTTCGGGTTTCTGTGTTTTCCTCGGGAATTCACTAGTCGCATGGAAATCAAAGAAACAACAAGTTGTTTCGCGCAGCAGTGCAGAATCAGAATATAGGGCAATGGCACAGGCTTCTTCTGAGCTTATTTGGTTTTCTGGTTTACTTAAAGATTTGAAGATTATTATTCCTTTGCCTGTGACATTATACTGCGATAGTCAATCTGCACTGCATATAGCTAATAACCCGGTTTTCCATGAGAGAACCAAACACATAGAGATCGACTGCCACTTTGTACGCGATCAACTGAAGAACGGTTTTCTCAAACCTCTGCACGTCACCTCTCGAGATCAGATTGCGGATGTATTGACTAAACCATTGGCAGGAGATTTATTTGTTCGGTTATTATCCAAGATGGGCATTCATGACATCTTCAGCCCATCTTGAGGGGGAGTATCAGCATCCACAATACTCTTCTTTTTCCTCCTCGGTGGTTCTGTGCATAAGGTCACGATACTCTGTTTTTGGTTACATAAAACAGAGTATAGGAGAGTCCTTATTTTTTATTCGGTTTGTATTTAGTGTACCAATCACCCGGTTCATTTTTATTCTCTTTGGTTTATATTGTGGATTCTCCACGCATTTTGTATTGATTTAGAGTTTGTTAGAGTTTGTTAGAGGCAGATTTGCTGTATAAATACATGTGTAAGATCACACAGTAATGTAGAGAAAATTTTCCAGCTCTCGTTTTCATTCTGATTATTGAAAGCTGTTACCCTTAGATAACATGTGTATATAAACCTTGCTTGTATTTCTTTCTTAGGTGGGTTTGCAGTATTTGGCTGGTGATATATCCGGGGGCAATGCCCGGTGTATCGCGATGCTCCAAGCATTTCACGAAGCTATAAACGACTATTCTACTCCCCCGAACAAGATCCTAACCATGGATTTGTCTGCCAAGATAAACAGTTACGTCTGGTTCTTGATAGAGTGCCGTCCACTCTCCATTAGCATGGGAAATGCAATCAGGTTCCTGAAGAGCCGGGTCTCGGGTCTACCTGTAAACCTATCAGAATCAGAGGCAAAAGCTTCACTCTGTTCTGACATTTACCGGTTCATAAACGAGAAGATAATTCTTGCCGACAGGGCGATAGTACAGCATGCTGTGAAGAAAATCAGGGAAAGGGGATGTTATTATGACATACGGGTTTTCCTGCGTGGTCGAGATGATTCTAATAAGGTTTAGGCCCTAACTCCACCACAAAAGCTAGCTTAAGAGTGGAGGTTTGACCCTTACTTATATATTGGCCCAAATCCCTCTCATTTTCCAATGTGGGACACTTATCAATACCGCCCCCTTTAGACAGCGACGTCCACGGCGCTGGGGCAAATCTGGTCGCTGGCGGCTTCTCGGGCCGTGGGGGGTTCTCGATCACTGGCGGCTTCTCGGTCCATCCCCGACCGTTCCTCTCCTGATCGTTCCTCTCCCGACCGTTCCTCTCCCGACCGTCCCACAACCACCGAGTCGACCGTATGTCCGCAGGAGAACGACCCGTCAAAGGCCCACCGGAAAGTAGAGAGTTAGGCTCTGATACCAATTAATAAGGTTTAGGTCATAACTCCACCACAAAAGCTAGCTTAAGAGTGGAGGTTTGACCCTTACTTATATATTGGCCCAAATCCCTCTCATCTTCCAATGTGGGACACTTATCAGATTCTCTCATACGCTCACGAAACGGGAAAAGGACTCCGTGTCGTGGTTGTGGATTCTCGCCCTAATCATGAAGGGAAGAAACTACTCCGTGGTCTGGTGAGTAGAGGCCTCGACTGTACATACACTCCCATAAACTACTCGGGTTTTTCTCGGGGCCTCTTCCGTCTTCTCGAATGGGACTCTGTACTCAAGGGTCGGAACAGCTTGCATTGCAATGACCGCTCATGCTTTTAGCGTTCCAGTCATCGTGTGTTGCGAAGCATACAAATTCCAAGAACGAGTGCTCCTCGATTCCATCTGTTCCAACGAATTAGGTAATACTAAAACCTCTTAGGGGTGGATATTTTGGTTTTCGTTCGGTTATATTCGGGTTTTTTTTTCCGGCTTTAGATAACCTATGTCCATTCGGTTTGTGTATTAGGTTTGGTACGGTTTTTTAACGGTAAAAATGCTCATTTTCCAATGACGGTTTCGGTTTTTCTGGTTTCTTTTATAATCGGTTTGGATTCGGTTTTTCGGTTTTAGAAAGATCATAACCATTCGTTGTTTATATTGGATTTAGTTCGGTTACACTTACATGTTATTTGGTTCAGATTGATTCGATTTATGTATAACCGAACTGAATGCCGACCCGTAGATTTTTTGTTCCCCCCCAAAACCAGATGATAACAGGGTGCACAACCGAGTGATTTCACAGGCAATCCAGACGTTATAGCCAACGATTCAGGAGGAGTAGGCATAAAACTTCTGAAGGAGAGGAGTAACAAGGGCGAAAAGCTCCAACTTCTGAATCTAATGTAAAACCTTCATAACAATTCTTAGATCTCCCTGAAGAAGAAAGTTTTGAAATTCGTCTCAACCCTTTCGGTTTTTTCTTCTCTAGTTCTCAGGTACGACGGAACGCCATCAGAATATATATCAATGGTCATCACAGATTACGGGTGTGTACGTCTACTAAATACGTTAAACTTAGGGGTTCTATTATTTAGGTTTTAGGGAAACTATACCCATTCAGTTCTTACATTGGATTTCAGTTTGGTTCGGTTTTTATCTATAGAAATCCTAATTTTTCAAACAAAATTCCGGTTATTTTTATATATGGTCCGGGTTTGATTTTTCGGTTTTAAAGAAATGGCATGGATTCGGGTTTTATATTCTGATAAGGGGTGGTTATTTTTATATATCGGGATGTCAGATGCCGAGGACGAGCGTACCGGTGATAGTACGTGAATACCAGAGAGATCATCTGTTCCTTTGAAAAAGAAAAGAAGAATAATATTTGGATTCCATTTGATCGTGTGTTCTTTCTCTGCATTTTGAGAATTTGTAACTAAAAAGCATCGACATCACCTGTCTGTAGGCGGCCGGACAAGAATCCGGCCATTGGTATAGAGACGAGAAACGGCTCGTACCGAGCGGTCCAAACCCTTTGCCTTACTGAGAGGTTTTATATTTGATTCAATGTATTTTTTTTTGGGGGATTTTTTTGTTGTTATTATATAGTGTGTTATTCATGATTATATATATTATTGCGAAGTGTGAATGTTGTAACTGTAAGTGTAACCATCATTTTTATTGATATGGAAAAAGAAGGAAACGATCAACTAGTCACGTTGATATTGTATTTATATGTTTACTAGTTATTAACCCCGCGCATCGCGCGAACTATAAATATATATAAATTTTAAAAACTTTTATTATTGATTTTAAAATTAAATATATTATATATTGTTTTTATATTTGAAATGATAAATAATTTTTAAAATTATTGAGATAACGATATTTTTTCTCTAAAAATGATTATGAATGACATTTATATTTTTATTTTCGTGTGTTATGATATAAAATAAAATATTGAAATATGATATAGGTCCTATTATTTTTTATTTGTCATCTTTATACTATAAAACATAAAAACAAATATTGTATCATATTTGTGTTTTATGTATATTTTATCACAATAATATTAGTTCAACAATTCGTATAAAATATATTCACTTTTAATTTAAATATATATGAGTTCGAGTCGTATTTAATTTGGACTTTTCACTTAGTTCGACTTGTATTTTGCTAAATTTATTTTTTATTGTTCTTATCATCCCATCATTTATTTTACATGATACTTCAAGGTCTATCTTAAAATATTTGCTTATATAATGAAAGAGTTGATTTAGGTTTTCATACGTGATACGTATATTATTGTGTCATATACTATCAATTATAAGAGTTAAAAATTCAAATAAAGTGAGATTTGTCAGATCTAGATTCTAATAGAATTTGAAACGACTAACCTTTTATTTAGAATATATACATATACATTCATATATATATATAATCATGTTATTTTCTTATTTTAAAAATAAAAAATAGTTAAAAAGGAAAAATATATACACTTATATATACGCACATTCATATATATACATACATACGTATCTATATACATATATATATATGGTTATATACACATGAGCGGACCCATGTATTAGGAAGAGATCACGGCCCCAATTATCATTTCAAAAAAATATAAATTACTCTTATTATGATCCTAAAACAATGAAAATTACTTAAGGGTTTAGGATAAATTTTTAAATAATACCCCATAAAAAATTATAATTCTTTGTTTATTTTAGATTACTGTTATTGTCTCCATATAAAAATATTTTTGGAATATCCTATTTTGGATATTATTATAGAGTTCTGAAACATAGGAATTTTGTAATCGTACATCGTTCAGTCAATTTTTTATGCTCTTTCTTTTTTTAAAAAAAAAATGTTTCGTCGTCTTTTTAGAATTACATAGCAGTTTGTTATATAATCTATCAACAATATGGTTTTTGACTAAGCCATAGTAAAGAAAAAAAGATCTTAATCAAAGAAAAAAAAGGAAAGATAGACTAACCATATCATAAGCTTTTGATAAAATCTGATATTATATAGGTGATAATTATTGGTTGTTCTATACGAAGAGAAATTGCTTAAAGATGCGTTCGCATTAGCGTTCAATATGCTTTTGCGGTTTGCAAAATACCGACGAATCGCCATCCAAATCTCGTTCTATTATTTATTAAACAAAGAGTTTGACAAAATTTTATCCTAAAGAGTTCTCTCTTCAATTATCTGTTCACACATACAAAACCAAGAAAAATATCATGAAGTATAATTTGGTTTACTTGGTTATTCGATTGATTTTAAACCGAACACGCGAAAGGTGTAATCTTGGTATATGTCACTTTCTCTTAGGGGCAAGCATGGAGGAGACACATACCCTTTTTAGGTTGATCAATAGAGTTATCGTGTTTTGGCATTGTCTCATTCTTTATTTATGTATATAAAACATTGTAAAGTTCCAATTTTGAATATACAAAAGAGAATTCATTTTTCCAAAGTCTCGTTTATTTCTTTCTGGGTTTCTGTTCTTTATCTCCTTTCTTGAGTTCTGCAATCTGACCTTCATCCTCATACTATCATGGCATCCGTCTGATGAGAGCCGTCGGATTTGCCGGCGGGGAAGTTCGTCTTGGCGTTTTGGCCGTTCATCATAACCGCGGCTTGGTCGTAGGCTCGAGCCGCCGCTTCTTGGAATCTTTTTTTCCTTTTCTAATTTTTATAGTTTAGAGAGGAATACGTGTATTGAAAAAAGTCCTCAACCCTATGGAATTTGGAAAATCTTTGTCTATCTCCTTGAGTATCGCTGAGTCTGATAAGAAAAGTTGTGTGTGTAGTCTAGAGTTTTTTTTCTTCCATAGAGTATATATCAAAAGTTACCAGAGAATATTCACAACCCATTTCATCTTTGAATCCGACTAGACACTTTTAAAATTTACTATAACATTTATGTGAGTTTTGTCATAATTTTTTAATTTCTTTTATAATACAGGTCACGAAGAATCTAAAAAACACAAGATGAATACAATGAAAATGCTTCTGATACCATCTATTTTTCAGTATAAGTAAATACTCAAAATTTAAAATGTATATATAAATACTCAACTTCAATGCACTATCAAAACCATGAGTTCAGATCAACAAAAAAAATTCTTATCACGAATCACGATAGTCCAAGTTTGAAATTTCATGGTCAAATCGATGCATATTGCATATATGTATGTATCTATAAAATTTTATTATTTTTTAATTTATTTACATAATAATGTAAGATAACAAATGTATGACATGTCTGTACAATCATATCTACATCCATATGCTTATACTTATATATATATATATATATATATATGTGTTTGTGCATATATCATGTATAGAAAAATGTATATGTATATATGTATATGGATAAATGTGTGTCAATATGTATATATGTATATATATACATATACATATATGTGTATATGTATTAGTTGACTTTCTCTGAGTATAAATTATTTTTTTGATAAAATTGAAAAAAAATCTATAATTTTTGTTCAGTAAAAGGGTATAAAATTTAATAATATTTTATTAAAATATATATATATATTATATTACTATATGTTTCAGTCAGTCTTCCTCTGAAGTTATTATAACAACAATTAAAGACTGAAAGGTGGTATTATATCATTCTGGCTGCTAGGAAAGATTAATCCTCATGGTTATCATCATCAGACTCCTCTCAGCACAAAGGATGTAAGCAAAAAACTAAAGACTGAAAGGTGGTATTATATCATTCAATATCACTTGCTTTCTCATTAGATCGATGAAAAGTGTCATTCATTCTTTCATCCTGCAACATATGTATAATGAGATCTCTTTGAGTAGTTTCATTCCAAATCTCCAAAAATTTATCGACCAAAAGCGATTGGGATAAACGAAATAATTGAAGCAGATCAAAAGAAAAGTACAATCAAATCGGATTACAAACCTGAAACAATCGGATTGGACCTTTGATCAAGCACTCTAAAATACCAAATTGACTTGTGCGATAATGGCTTTCTCCCGACAAATCCTTCTGAACGTTACTGACTTGCTTTCAAACTATCTTGATCTTCCTGATCGTGATCTACTTCCAAAGATTCCTTGTTGTTTTGCCCGTGAGATTGAAGAACTCTCGTGGGCAATAGAGTTCTTACCCGGTCAAGCTGTTCTACACTTCCAACATGCTTATCATCCTCCAATCCGTCTCGTATCCAACCTTTTCTTCATCTGCCATGTATTAACATTCTTCCAAATCCGGAGAAATTTTATCATGATAGAGCACAAATTCGATGCCGTTATCTACATACATTACATCTCTCTGTCTCTTTGAGATTTCTAACTGGTGATGCTAGGATACAGAGACTCTGAACTTGTAGTTATTTTATAGTTTTGAATTTTTAATTTGAAATAATTAATGTTCATATTTATATTCATCCCCTCAATTTCAATTATTTAACTTTGTGAATGGAAAGATAATTTAATTAAAATGAGTTTTAAATTCACTGAATCTTAGTAGTTTATGTTTTCGTTTTTTGTAACAATTTGGGTGTTTTCGCTGAATGATCTGTTGGTTTCGTGCTCTATGATATTTTGTTTATGAGCTTTATATAGATACATTTGATGTATTGATACTTTCTATGGTTTATGAGAGTATTTGATTCATTACATGTTCTTGCATATTAGTTGTGTTATGAAATCCATGTATCATTATGAATGATACTTAACTCCCTAGTCTTGTGTCATTATGGGAATGATGACATAATAAGACTAGTATGATGTGTGATTGATGATCATATAGATGATCATAAGTGTTTGGATACGATCACAGTCATAGGTATTCGTTGGAGAACGGAATACTGGATTGACCCACATGAAATTGTCACATGGACTAGCGTCATAACTGGAATCTCAAATGGCGGTTCCATGATTAGATCCTAAGACCTGAGATATCTACGGAATCCAACATGAGGAGTTGCGTGCTTTGATTATGTCAAACGTCCTGCGTAACATGAGGACTATAAAGGCGTGTATCAGGTACGAAACGAATCATGTGCTGGATTGTAGATAGTCAAGACGAGATTTGTACCTCTCGTAAAAGAGAGAGATATCGCTGGGCCCCTCGAGTGAGCGAGACTGTAGAAATGTGTGGCCGAACTATAGACGAACGTCGTCTATTTCAGACAGTCGAACTCAGTGAACGAGAAAGCAGTCGAATCAGATAAGGTGGCTTGTCCATGCCTTATATTCGACATATGATATCGTGATACAAAAGGATCATCAACCGGAATCATCTCTGGCGTTCGTAAAGATCACGAACAAACTCTATTCGAGATAGGTAGTCATAGTGTCTTGCTAGAGACCGCCTATGACTTGTATATCCGAAATAGAGATTTTGGGTTATACTGCTATATCGAATGAGCCTACAGGGTCACACACGCAGGGAAGGACAAATGCACGAGAAAACGTCGAGAAATCTGGACAAGAGGTCCGGACTGTCCGGTCTAGGAGTAGACCGAACGGACCAGAGCATCTAGTCCGAACGGACCAAATTGTTGGACCGAACGGACTAGAGAGTTCAGTCCGAACGGACCAAGTGTTGGACCGAACGGACTGACCCGTTAGTTCGAACGGACCCAGTTATGAAACTGGTCCGAACGGACCAAGTGTCCAGACCGAACGGACTACTAAGCAGTCCGTTCGGTCTGGGGTTCGGATTTAATTTTAAAGTCCGGATCTAGGGTTAATCACTTGAATAAGAGGAGAAATAGAACCCTAACACTTGGTGGCCGACCTAGAGAACTTCTTAAGACCTTTTGGAGAGTCTAGAGGATAGGAGAATTGATCTTAATCTCTCTTTCTCAAAGCACATCACCGAATAGAAGATTCGTGTCCTAGCAAACAAGTTCCAAAGGTTGGAATCCATCCCGAGGTGTGGATACGTGTAGAGGGTGAGGTATTCTTCCTGTCTATAGTGATCGGACGAACACATCAATTGAAACAGGCCCCGGATCGATTGAGGTAAGCGTTCTAACGTTTCTACAAGATCATGCATGATAGGTTTTAGGGTTTTATCAAATTTTGTTTTACATCCGCTGCGCAAACCCTAGAACTGATCTCTTAGGAATAGGATTCGCTCATGAGATCCCATGTGATAGGTTTTAGGGTTTTTCAAAATTTTTGTTTTATATCCCCTGCACAAACCCTAGAACCGATCTCTTAGGAATAGGATTCGCTCATGAGATCCCAGGAAAACCCAACAGTGGTATCAGAGCCTGGTTGCTCTGCATGATTTTGTTAGAACCCGATCACGCACGTTATAGGATTTGAATTGTTTGAATACGTGTTTGTTTTGATGCTATGCATGATTTGATATTATGGATCTAGGGTAGATTTCATATTCTTTGTTGCATAGTGTGCAAGAGGCTTCTGTTCTGAGTTCACAGGTGAAAACAGGGTCGAAATCGGATCTGAATCGGGACCGAAACGACGAAGAACGTGATCTGATCGCGTTTTTCCACCTAGACCGAACGGTCTGGTCCTCTGGACCGGACGGTCTAGGGTTTGTCGTCTCCCTGGACTAAATGACCTCAGTCCGTTCGGACCAAGATGTTGGACCGAACGGACTAAGGTGTGTAGACCGAACGGACTGCTTAGCCAGTCCGTCCGGTCTAAGTCACTAGTCCGAAAGAGAAGGTCCGAAGGGGCAAGTCCGAACGGTCTGGAGAGTCGGACCGAACGGACTGAAGAGTCAGTCCGAACGGACTAACAATTCCAGACCGAACGGACCGACTATGACCCGAAGACCGAACCGCCCAGACCGATCGGTCTAGGCCTAGACCGAACAGTCTAGGACCCGACGCTTCACCAAAATTAGATTTTGCGTTTCGGGATCTGGTTTGAGCAATCGTTGCTTAAAACCGATCAACTGTGATTCAGAATAACATGATTCTTTCTTACGGATGGTCCATAGTGAAGGAATGTATGTAACTTAATCAAGATATTATATATGTTTGATTGAGTGGGAGTTTCGGGATTGGGATTGCATAATCGATTGGATTGTCCATTCGAATTATGAACAATCGTTGCAAAGAAACCGGTTAGATCTAGGAGCTCTACGAGTAAAGCACTTGTCAAGGCCTCGATCGTACGTGTCATGGGTCATGCCAAGGCCGGGTGTGCCGTATTATCTTGGTGAGGCAAGATGGAGAAATGGTGGTTCTCATAGCTTGAAAGTAGATGCTTGATCTAAGTGTGGTTTCGAAAATCCCTTATTTATGTAATGCTAAGTGTGTAGTTCCCATTACTAGAGCGTCTGTCAAGGCATCAATCGTCCGTAACACGGGTCATGCCAAAGCTGAGCGTGCCGGATTATCTTTGTGAGGCAGGGTGGGAAATTGGTTCCCACAGCTTGAATATGGTTTACCTTAGGTTAAGTTGTCAAGTTTTTACTTGAGACTTAACGGTACAGATGATACGAGTATGCAAAGATATTTGATATCATAGTCTCATAAAAGGATCTAAGAGTCACATTGGATATGATCGACGTTAGATGTCTACCTAAATAGCATAAGGATGGGTGTAACAATCCATACTTATGTGAAATACGGATCTTAGTCCCATATAGAAAATTATTATAGGGTTATTTTTCTGTATGGGAATATAGCTCGTTTTTGCATCTATGTTGTCATTGTTTGATGATGGATTAGCTGGTAGTAGATCATAGATATGTAGACACTGATTGATGATGGGCTAGCTGGTAGTTGATCATTAATAGAATCTGCATTTGTTTTGTATGTTCTGTTTGTCTTTTTTGTAGGACATGGCGTCAACCGGTAGCGTACCGAGTTTGACAATGCGATCTATCCTTGAGAAGGATAAGCTGACCGGGACGAACTTCTTAGACTAGTATCGGAACTTGAGAATTGTTCTTAAGCACGATAAGAAGTCTTCCGTCCTGGAAGGGGCTCTACCACCAGAGCCTGCAGCCAATGCCACGAGAGCCGTCAAGGATGCTTGGTTGAAGCATCAGACTGATGACATCGAGATCTCTTGTCTCATGTTGGGAAGCATGGCCCCGAATCTGCAGAAGCAGTTTGAGGGGAAGAAGAGCGTGTTTGATATGATCGAACAGCTCAAGACCATGTTTCACGAGCTAGCACGTACTGAAAAGTACAAGACGCTAAAAGCTCTAGTGAAGACGGAGATCCCGAGAGGCAGCTCTGTCAACACCCACGTCCTCAACATGCGAGCTCATGTTGAGGAACTTGAGCGTATGGGAGTGAACTTCGATGGTGACTTGGTTGCAGACTTAATCCTGATGTCATTACCCGAGGACTATAACCAGTTTGTGATGCAGTACCATATGCACGAGATGACTAAGAGCTTAGCCGAACTGCATGGGATGCTAAAATCGGCTGAGCAGGATATCGTGGTGCCCAAGACTGTGCTTGCTGTTGAGAAAAGCTCCAGCAAGAAGCGGCGGGGTAAAACCAAAAAGAAGGTGGCGAAAAAGGCAAAAGTTGCCTCTACGCCCAAGCCTAAGCCCGATAAGGGTGACTGTCAGTACTGCGGAGTGTCTGGACACTGGAAGCGTAATTGTCACCTTTACTTGGAGGATCTGAAGGATAAGAAGCTTGGTGAAGCTTCTGCCTCAGGTATCCACGTTATAGAGGCTAACATCTGTACTATATCTTCATGGCTATTAGATACCGGAAGTGCCTCACACATTTGTGGAAATGTGCAGGGACTAAGAAGAAGTAGGATGCTAGCTAAGGGAGAAGCGGATCTAATTCAACATAATAATTTTAGACAACAAAATAAAAATTTTGCATTTAATATAACCGTAAAGAAATTCAACATAATAATTTTGAAAATTTCTACAAAATGATCAAAACTTTAAATTATGCTTTAAAAATCATATCATATATGTAGAAATCAATCCTTTTTATCAACAAAGTATTGTGCCTGCAATATAAAAAAAGGAAAAAATTAATATAAATAAAAAGAATATGAATAAATTATTTATAAAGTAAAATATATGCAACTTACTTTAAGAAAAAACCTGAACCTCTTATATAATCATAAAGATGAAGCATTAACTTGTTTACGAATTTCTGAAAAATCCAAGAAAGAACAATAAAATATGTTAGCTATATATAGTTTTAAAACCTAAACAAGAATGATAAAATGAATTAATTTACCTTCAGCAAGCTTATCCATAAATTCATTTTCCTCTAAGTCGTGATTGAAACTTGTTGTTGAAGCAAGACGTAGCGAAGACCGCAACCAATCCTGTGATAAGATTAATGCTTCGACCATATCAGGAGTTAAAGAACTCCTATATTGGTCTAAAACTCGACCACTTGTACTAAAAGCAGATTCCGATGAAACGGTAGAAACTGGAATTGCAAGAAAATCTCGGGCCATCTCTGCTAACACCGGATATTTTGAACTATGGACCTTCCACCACAACAAAATATCAAAAGTTGTACCCAATCTATTTTGTGTGGGTTTCTCAATATCTTCCATCAAGTAAAGATCCAATTCATTTGAAGATTTCTCGGTACTCCCTTCACCGACAACCATTTGACTGAAATTGGAAAAAGGATCAGGATATTCTTCAATGCACAAATCAGTTAAACTTGCAATACCACAAGTCTGATTTTCTCTGTCTTGACTTTCATCTTTACCTTCACTATCCCTTACCACTCTTTCAAGCGAAGCTTTATTATACTTTTCACTGTATACTTCAAAAAGCTTTCGCAAAACATTCATCACCTCGTTTTTCATCTCATTGAACTTGTCACTATTTCTTCCATACAGAATCTCAAAACAATGATTTGCAAAGTTCATCTTTCCCCGCGGATCAAGCACCATGGCGATAATCAACAATTTGTTGATTTTTTCTATCCCCTCCCAATACTTGTCAAATTTGACTTTCATCTTCTTTGCCATGTCACTCAAGTAAGGATCAGAGTTGTAAGCAAACTTACTCAATACTGATTCAATTTTGCAAATCTCATTAAAACAAGTTGTGGATGTGACTTTTGTTGATGCAGAAAATACCAAAGTCGAGTCATAAAAGACTTTCAAGAACTTTACCATACGAAGGCCATTTTCCCAATCATTCGATGATGGTGGACCAATCCTTCTTTCCCCCCTCACAATCTCATCATCTTCATTGAAATATGCATCATACAGCTTGTCTTCTTCTGCCATCTTTTCAAACGTGATTCTGAACTTTAGAGCTGCACTTAACATAAGAAATGTTGAGTTCCATCGAGTATTACAATCCAAAACCAAGCTACCTCTATTAATCTTTTCTTGATCAGCCCTCTTTTGGAATGATTCCAATCTCGAATGAGATGCTCTAACATACTTCACTGCATTACGAATGCTCATCACACTGTTGTTCACATCCAACAAACCTTCATTCACAATTAAGTTCAAAATATGCGCACAACAACGCATATGCATAAACTCACCATCCAATACCAATGCATCCTCCTTATTCTTCAGCCGACTTTTCAAAATCCTGACAGCACTATCATTTGCACTAGCATTGTCAACTGTTATAGTGCATATCTTTTCTATACCCCAATCGCTAATACAATTTTCCAATTGTTTTGCGATCGTCTCACCCTTATGGTTAGATATAGGCTTGAAACTAATAATTTTTCTCTGCAACTGCCAGTTTGCATCTATAAAATATTCTTCAGCCGACTTTTCAAAATCCTGACAGCACTATCATTTGCACTAGCATTGTCAACTGTTATAGTGCATATCTTTTCTATACCCCAATCGCTAATACAATTTTCCAATTGTTTTGCGATCGTCTCACCCTTATGGTTAGATATAGGCTTGAAACTAATAATTTTTCTCTGCAACTGCCAGTTTGCATCTATAAAATGAGCAGTAATCACCATGTAACTAACAGTTGTGATAGAAGTCCATATATCTGTTGTTAGAGATACTCTCATTTTATCTTTGCTCAAGAAACTCTTTAGGAGACCTTTCTCACTGAGGTATAAATCTAAAACATCCCTAGTAATTGTTCTTCTGGAAGGAATAACAAACTTAGGGCATGAATCTCTGCAAAAATGCCTAAATCCAACATTCTCCACAAAAGAAAAAGGCAACTCATCCAGTATAATCATTTTCACAGTTGCTTTTCTGCATACCTCCTGATTGAAAACCCACGAATTCATACTTTCATGCTCATTATTTGTTATAACCGATTGAGATCCACTTGCAACATACTCTAGATATTTTTTGCACTTTACGTAGTGTTTTTTCATACCGGTTGTTCCATTTTTACTAGAACATCCTTGCAATTTACCACAATAATTGCATGATGCCTTATCTGGATTATCATCAAGTCTTGTGAAATGCAACCAAACATCAGATCTAGTAAGAGCTTGCCTTTTTTTTTTCTGGATGAACAACTTCTAAATCAAATGGTTGTTTTCTCTTAGTACTACCAGAACCGTCTACGACAGATTGACTTTCATCCATATTTCTTTCACTAGATTCCGAAATCTACAAGCAAAAAAATTTTAAAAAAAAACTCATAAAACAGTAAATAATATATTAATCTAAAAATTAATTTTTAATTCAAACAAACCTTCTTTTGAGCATCCATGGGAAATGTATTCTTTTTAGTAATTTAATTTTTTTCTACAATAAAAAATATCAAAAAGATAATTTTTTAGTACTACCAAATGAACAAACACATAAAAATATGGTAACATGCAAATCTAATATATTTTTTTATAACATTTATAAAATGATGAAGTTACTTAAAATATTGTAAAAAAAATGGTAATTATAAGTGATAATAATCTATGCATGATCTAAAAAACTATTATAAAAAGACACCTTAAAATATTTTTTTAACACTTACCTCAAAGGAAGATTTGATCTTTTTTTATAACTAACAAAAACTTGATCTTGATATGAGAAAATAAAACAATTCTGAGAGCAAATATTTTATGGTTTACCAATTACAAGTGATGATACTCAAAAGAAATATGAGAGATTATATAGAATTTTGAGTCAAAAGTTAATAAAAACAAATAATTTATTAGACTTTGTAGTCTTCACGAGTTAATAAGTCCACGAGTTACAAGTACAACAAACAAATCGTAATCTTCAAAGCATTATTAACTTTGACCAAAATAAATATTATTATTAAATTAAATATTTTTTAATTAAAAAATAAAAATACCGAAATACCGTTCGGTATTTTCCGAACCGAACCGAACCGTTCCCGAACCGTTCGGTATCTTAAATCTTGTACCGTTCGGTATTTTTCTATAATACCGAACCGAACCGAAACCGAATTAATCGGTTCGGTACGGTTCGGTACTAGATTCCCAAACCGAATTGCCCATCCCTACCGATAAGGGTGACTGTCATTACTGTGGAGTGTCTGGACACTGGAAGCGTAATTGTCACCTTTACTTGGAGGATCTGAAGGACAAGGAGCTTGGTGAAGCTCTTGCCTCAGGTATGCACGTTATAGAGGCTAACATCTGTACTATATCTTCATGGGTATTAGATACCGAAAGTGCCTCACACATTTGTGGAAATGTGCAGGGACCAAGAAGAAGTAGGATGCTAGCTAAGGGAGAAGCGGATCTACGCGTCGGAAATGGAGCAAGAGTAGTTGCATTGTGTGTTGGCGTTTACGATTTGCATCTTCCTTCTGGACTTGTTTTAGAGCTTAGTAATTGTTACTATGTTCCTGTGATTAGCAGAAACATTATTTCTATTTCATGTCTGGATTTGGATGATTTTTGATTTGTGATTGAGAACTCGAGTTTGATGATTTATCGAGACGATATTTACTATGGTAATGGTTATCTAGTTAATGGTTTATACGTCTTGAATGATCAGCCTTCAAACTCAACATCATCCATCTATAGCGTGAGTACTAAACGGTTTAAGCCGAACGACTTAAACCCGACCTTCCTCTGGCATTGTCGTCTAGACCATATAAACGAGAAGCGCATACAGAAGCTTCATTCTGAAGGTCTTCTAGATTCATTTGACTTTGAGTCTCTTGAATCATGCGAGTCTTGTTTGATGGGAAAGATGACAAAGCATCCTTTCAAAGGGAAAGGACAAAGAGCGACAGTGTTATTGGATCTGATACATAGTGATGTATGCGGACCAATGAGCTGTCCAGCTAGAGGAGGTTATCTGTACTTCGTTACGTTCACTGATGATTTCAGTCGATACGGTTATCTCTATTTGATGAGACATAAGTATGAAAGCCGTTCCACTGTGGCGTTCCAGGAGGAGTTAATTGTGATACAATACCACAATCAACCAGATAGTCAGTGAACTCTTGGCTCATATACTCGCCACCACGATCGGATCGAAGTGTCTTGATCGTCTTGCCAAGCTGGTTCTGTACTTCATTTCTGAAAGCCTTGAACATTTCAAGTGTTTCAGACTTATGTCTCATCAAATAGACATAACCGTATCGACTGAAATCATAAGTGAACGTAACGAAGTACAGATAACCTCCTCTAGCTGGACAGCTCATTGGTCCGCATACATCACTATGTATCAGATCCAATAACTCTGTCGCTCTCTGTCCTTTCCCCTTGAAAGGATGCTTTGTCATCTTGCCCAT
>NW_010966178.1:1674280-1674643 GCF_000463585.1 Tarenaya hassleriana
CGGACTAAGCAACAAGAGCTTGCTCGTTTTTGAGCTCTTGTTGTCCACCACCTGATTCATCAAGCAACACCAACAAATGTAGCAGAAGACCTGAGCAAATCCATGAATCCTGCTGCATCAAAGACATTAGAAGAAGTTAGACAGTTCTTGCATTCAATAAAGAGGCATTGTTGGCATTAATTCAACCTCAAACTTTCCCTAAGTGGAGCTGGCATTTGGAGTTTCGGCAATTGGATCCATCCACTACAAGAAACATCAAAATTTGCGACAGATTTTACAAAAGAATATCTGTCGCAATTACAAATTTGCGACAGATTGCGACAGAATCATTTCTGTCCGTATATTGTTGTCGCAAAAGTTTAC
>NW_010966178.1:1675865-1677236 GCF_000463585.1 Tarenaya hassleriana
AAAAAATAAAATTTAGATTTGCGACTGAAATTTCTGTCGCAAATCTATCGCAAATAAACCGCGAAAATTTGAAATTTTTCATCGAAAAATAAAATAAAATAAAATTATTATTTGCGACAGAAATTTCTGTCGCAAATCTGTCGCAAATTCTAAAAATAAATAATATAAATTGAAAAATAAATAAAATTAATATTTGCGACAGAAATTTATGTCGCAAATCTGTCGCAAATCCGCAATTTTCAAATTTCTGTCGCAAAATAATGTTTGGTTCTGCGACGACAACGTTTCTGTCGTATTCCGTCGCAAATTTGCAACGGATTTTGCGACTAATTGCGACGGAATAAAAATTTTCGCATTCCGTCGCAAATTCGTCGAATTCTGTCGTAATTTCTTTGCGACGGAAAAATTCCGTCGCAAATTCCGTCGTTATATTAAGATTTTCTTGTAGTGATCATGTATGCCATGCTTTGTACTCGACCGGATGTATCCTACGTATTGAGCATTACGAGTAGATACCAGTCAGATCCAGGTGAGTCGCACTGGATCGCCGTCAAGAACATCCTGAAGTACTTGAGAAGGACTAAGGATGTATTCTTGGTATACGGTGGGTCGGAAGACGAGCTCGCTGTAAGAGGTTACACCGATGCTAGTTTCCAGTCAAACCCGGATGACTACAGATCGCAGTCTGGCTATGTTTTCTGCTTGAACGGAGGCGCTGTTAGCTGGAAGAGTTCCAAGCAGGCAACCGTTGCAGATTCTACTACAGAAGCTGAGTACATTGCAGCGTCGGACGCAGCAAAGGAAGCTGTTTAGATCAAGAAGTTTGTTGGCGACTTGGGTGTCATTCCGAGTGCTGATAGCCCCATTGCTCTGTATTGTGACAACAATGGAGCGATCGCACAAGCGAAAGAACCCAGATCCCATCAACGATCCAAACACATACTCAGACGATTTCACCTCATCAGGGAGATCATAGACAGAGGAGACGCGCACATTTTCAGGGTGTCGACAGATGACAACATTGCCGATCCATTGACGAAGCCTCTCCCTTCGTCGAAACATGAGGGTCATGTTAGGGATATGGACATTAGATGTTTAGCAGTTCATGATTAGAGCAAGTGGGAGATTGTTGGTTTAGTGCTCTATGATGTACTGATTATGAGCTTTATTGAGATACATTCGATGTATTGATACTTTATATGGTTTATATGAGAGTATTTGATTCATTACATGTTCTTGCATACTAGATCTGTTATGAAATCCATGTATCATTAGGAATGATACTAAACTCCCTAGTCTTGTGTCGTTATGGGAATAACGACATAATAAGACTAGTATGATGTGTGATTGATGATCACACAGATGATCATA
>NW_010966178.1:1677736-1679826 GCF_000463585.1 Tarenaya hassleriana
CTGGAACGGACGAACCAGAAGTCCAGAACGGACGGTCCGCCGAGACAGACCCGAGGTCCAGAACGGAACGGACGGTCCACTAATGTGGAACGTCCGTTCCACGTGCTGGAACGGACGGTCCGCGTGTATCTCTGGACCGTCCGTTCTGGACTTCAGTTTTTCCGAAATTAAACCGAATTAGGGTTAAATCACCTTATAAGAAGGAGATTAAAAAACCCTAACTCGTAAGAGACGAAAAAGAGCCGACTTTTGGCAGAAAAGAGAGTTTTTTGGAGATCCAAAAACGAGTTCTAAGTCTCGAGATTTCTCGGTGCACATATCGAATAGAGATTCGAGTCCTAGCAGACAAGTTCCAACCGTTGGAATCCATCCCGTGGTGTGGATACATGTAGAGGGCGAGGTATTCTTCCTGCCTTTCGTGATCAGACGTGTTCTTCGATTGATACAGGCCCCGGATCAATTGAGGTAAGCGTTCTAACGTTTCTACGATTCATTAGAAGCATGGTTCTAGGGTTTATCAAATTTTGTTTTATATCCGCTGCGCAAACCCTAGAATTGATCTCTTAGGAATAGGATTCGCTCTAGAGATCTCAGGAAATCTAACAATTTGTAGGCTACCCTAAGGAAACTAAGGGTTACTACTTCTACATTCCGGCAGAGAACAAGGTGTTCATTGCCAGGAATGCGACTTTTATGGAGCGAGAGTTCGTCTCCAAAAGAGTCAGTGGGAGTACGATTGAACTTGAGGAAGTTCGAGAGCAGCAAGTAGACGCTGAGCTGAGTGAACAAGTTGAAGATGTTCAACCTGTTTCACTGCCGGTTGTGACTCAACCTTTGACGAGTGAACCTCGGAGATCAGGCAGGACTCGCCAAGAGCCAGCGAGATATAGATTTCTCGTGACTGGGAATGAGGAACTCATGTTATTAGAACATGACGAGCCTACCACATACCCAGAGGCTATGGAGAGTCCGGATTCCGAGAAATGGCGCGAGGCTATGAAGTCCGAGATGCAATCCATGTCAGACAACCAAGTATGCACTATGGTTTATGCATCTGAAGGGATAAAACCCATCGGATGCAAGTTGATCTTCAAGAAGAAGACAGACATGGATGGCAACGTGCACACATATAAGGCACGACTTGTGGCGAAGGGATTCCGTCAGATTCATAATATTGACTATGATGAGACGTTTTCGCCCGTAGTTATGCTGAAGTCCATCAGGATCCTACTTGCCATAGCTGCATATTACGACTATGAGATATGGAAAATGGATGTTAAGACCGCGTTCCTTAACGGGAACTTGACCGAAGATGTGTACATGACACAACCCGAAGGTTTTGTCGATCCAAGGAACCCGAGGATGGTGTCAAGCTTCAGAGGTCCATTTATAGACTGAAGCAGGCTTCGAGGAGCTGGAACCTTCGCTTTGATGAGACAATAAAAAAAAGTTTGTTTTCTCACAGAACGAAGACGAGCCATGTGTTTACAAGAAGGCTAGTGGGAGCACAGTTGTATTTCTAGTGTTGTACGTGGATGACATTCTCCTTATAGGGAATGACGTTCCTACCTTGGAAGACGTTAAGTCTTGGCTAGGAACGCAGTTTTCTATGAAGGACCTAGGAGAAGCGGCCTATATTCTAGGCATAAAGATCTATAGAGATAGATCGAGGCGTCTTCTAGGATTGTGTCAGAGAACTTACATCGATAAGGTCTTGAAACGGTTCAAGATGCAAGATTCCAAGAAAGGAACCTTACCGATGAGCAGTAGCACAGTTCTCTGCAAGAGTCAGTGTCCTACGACACCTGATGAGCGAGAACGCATGGATCGGATTCTCGGCAATTGGATCGATCATGTATGCCATGCTTTGTACTCGACCGGATGTATCATACGCGTTGAGCATTACGAGTAGATATCAGTCAGATTCAGGTAAGTCACACTGGATCGCCGTCAAGGACATCCTGAAGTACTTGAGAAGGACTAAGGATGTATTCTTGGTCAGGTAAGTCACACTGGATCGCCGTCAAGGACATCCTGAAGTACTTGAGAAGGACTAAGGATGTATTCTTGGTATACGGTGGGTCGGAAGA
>NW_010966178.1:1680671-1727209 GCF_000463585.1 Tarenaya hassleriana
TGCGTAACAGGAGGACTATAAAGGCGTGTATCAGGTACGAAACGAATCATGTGCTGGATTGTAGATAGTCAAGACGGGATTTGTACCTCTCGTAAAAGAGAGAGATATCGCTGGACTCCTCGAGTGAGCGAGATTGTAGAAATGTGTGGCCGCACTATAGACCAACGTCGTCTATTTCAGACAGTCGAACTCAGTGAACGAGAAAGCAGTCGAATCAGATAAGGTGGCTTGTCCACGCCTTATATTCGACATATGATATCGTGATACAAAAGGATCATCAACCGGAATCATCACTGGCGCTCGTAAGATCACGAACAAACTCTATTCGAGATAGGTAGTCATAGTGTCTTGCTAGAGACCGCCTATGACTTGTATATCCGGAATAGAGATTTCGGGTTATACTGCTATATCGAATGAGCCTACAGGGTCACACACGCAGGGAAGGACAAATGCACGAGAAAACGTCGAGAAATCTGGACAAGAGGTCCAGACCGTCCGGTCTAGGAATAGACCGAACGGACCGGAGCATCTAGTCCGAACGGACCAAATTGTTGGATTGAACGGACTAGAGAGTTCAGTCTGAACGGACCAAGTGTTGGACCGAACGGACTGACCCGTCAGTTCGAACGGACTGACCCGTCAATTCGAACGGACCCAGTTATGAAACTGGTCCGACGGACCAAGTGTCCAGACCGAACGGACTACTAAGCAGTCCGTTCGGTCTGGGGTTCGGATTTAATTTTAAAGTCCGGATCTAGGGTTAATCACTTGAATAAGAGGAGAAATAGAACTCTAACACTTGGTGGCCGACCTAGAGAACTTCTTAAGACCTTTTGGAGAGTCTAGAGGGTAGGAGAAGTGATCTTAATCTCTCTTTCTCAAAGCACATCATCAAATAGAAGATTTGTGTCCTAGCAGACAAGTTCCGAAGGTTGGAATCCATCCCGAGGTGTGGATACGTGTAGAGGGCGAGGTATTCTTCATGTCTATAGTGATCGGACGAACACATCAATTGAAACAGGCCCCGGATCGATTGAGATAAGCGTTTTAACGTTTCTACAAGATAATGCATGATAGGTTTTAGGGTTTTTCAAAATTTTTATTTTATATCTGCTGCGCAAACCCTAGAACCGATCTCTTAGGAATAGAATTCGCTCATGAGATCCCAGAAAACCCAACATGATCTATAATTTCTTTTGTTTCATTAAATTTTATTGGGAACGGTGATCTCTATAAATTAATAGATGCTTTAATAGTTAATACACTGTATCTTCTCATATATGAAAATAAATGTATGCGATTCATTTTTCAATATCTATAAATTAATAGATGATGATGTATTTTCTCATTTGTTAAAATAAATGTATGGGATTCATTTTCCAATGTATAAATTAATAGATGCTTTAATAGTTAATACACTGCATATATGTCTCCTCGTATGTTAAAATAAATGTTCGTAAATCTCGTCTCAACAAATCAATATATTGATGGGATTTATGGTTATAAAATTATTAATAATCTTTTGCATTAATTTTTTATATGATACATGTTATTTCCTTATAAAAGGACTGTACTTTTATATATAAAAGATTTAATTTTAACGTAAAAAGAGTGTTTTTATGAAATATATTTGAACACATGTATTTTACTTAATTTAAGAAATATCTATAAATTTATGACTATATATTTATTATCTTACGTGTTGGAAGATCAAAGGTTTTATTTATATCTCCTACGTGAACTTTTTTTTTTTTGGTTTTCAATGTAAAAATTCTCTCCTACGTGAACTTCTCTAGAATAATAATTTTAATTTAAAAAAAAACAATGACACGTGTCGTACCTTCGTTAAACGAAGTGTATTTTATATATATGACTAGGTAATAACCCGCGCGCATCGCGCGGACTACAAATATAAAAAAAAATTAAAAATTTATTCTGAGTTTTAAAATTAAATATATTATATTTTATTTTTAAATTTATAATTCATATCTTTAAATCAAAATGATAAAATATTTTTGAAACTATTGAGATAACGGTAAAATATATTTTCTTAAAAGAGAATGTGAATAGTTTTTGTATTTGTATTTTCGTGGGTCATAATATAAAATTTTATTATAATTAAGGGTTGAAATGTAGAATATTAGAATATTGATTTTAGAATTTTTATCACTCGGTGTGTAATAACCTAGATTTTATTTGATTAATTAATAACAATAAAAAAAAAGAGAGGCTGCGAAAACGTGAAACAAATCACGTATGAAATTAGGTGGCAACTACCCACATATATCCAATATAATATATAATTATATATAATAATTAAAAAAAAAACAAAAACAAAACACATGTCTCTCTTATATAAAGGGAGGCATTGTACCGGTAAACACATCACAGAGAGAGAGAGAAGAGGGAGAAAGAGTGAGAGTGAGCGAGAGATTAAAAGAAAAAAAAAGGAGAGTAAAAAAAAAAATATAAAAAAATATATAGAGTAAAATATAATAATAATCAAGTAAAAAGTAAAAAAAAAAGAAATTACTACGGAAGGAAATTTAAGCAATCCAGAGGAAAACTACCGTCACGAAAAATACGCGACATAATCCAGGTGAGTGAATTTGGATGTGGCTTTGAGAATTTTATTTTTATTGATTTCGGAGTTTGTATGTTTCATGCAAATATGATGATTGATTGGGGCTAAATTCGTAAATTTAATTTATCATTGTTTTGTAGTAAAAAAAAAAATAACATTCCGATATATTATTTATAACGTGGTCATGTATAAAATTATTTTTTTTTGTTAATATTATAAAGTTGTAAGATAATTTTGAAATATAACAATAAAAATAATTTTAATAATGAATCGATAAATATATAAACAAATAAATGAATAAATAAAATTCAAATGATTATTGAGAAACAAAATAAAAATAAATATAAATAAATAAAAATAAATAACAATAATATAAATAGTATAACCGGTAAATAAATGATATTTAAAGTTAGATTAAAACGGGTAGAATTGCATGACGTTAGCAATATACCGGATGGGTCCGGATATTGTGAAACGTATGATTGTAGTCGAGTAATCTTATAAATAATAAAATGATTATTGTATTTACTGAAGTCTCCGATGTATGATAATCAATCCGGATCGATTATCATACCGCGGTGACGTGTTTGTGATTGTGGCGATCTTCGTATCGCGCCACCGTTTCTAATAAACGGTTATGGCATCCAGAGACTCACGCATTCGGGTTTGCGTGTGTCACTCGAATGCGTGACGAGGAAGTACGGTTCTTTGGCAACCGCGCCAACGTTCCATTGGCCATGGAATGGACTTCGGGTTTGCATGTGTCACCCGTTGATTGGCAAATAAACCTGAGACCTGGGTAGTTGCGTGTGTCCCCCGGCGAGGTGGTACGGATATACTCTGAAAGATTTGAGCTCGAGTCTGATGAGTATTTTCCGAGGCGGATGGTCGGCGAGGGGGAGTTAGCATAGAGCTGCTTCGCCCGGCAGTCGGCGGCATCGGGGATCGATGTCTGGAGTGGGTATGGGATGACCGGTACCGAGAGCCGTGATATCGGTGACCGATGAGGAGTATGAAGATCACTTGAGGTCCTCGCAAACGATTTTTGCTTGGACTGTTGCGCCTCGTGTTCGACACAGGCATGAACGAGTTGTTGTATTTACCTACGTGTGATATACACGTAGAGACGATTGACGGACATTGTTTGAGAATGCTGATTGATTCAATGATGATTGATTTTATTGAAATATCTCGTCGCATGTATATATTATTTACTATATTGCTTGGCCGTTTTCAATAAAAATAGAAATCTCGGGTTACACCCGAATTCCTCCCTAAGCACGTAGCTTAGGACGTTGTTATGCAACGTTTCAGGTCGTGAGCAGCAACAGTGACTGAGGCAGACACGGGACCCGGTGACAGCTAGACTTCCTGATCATGTATAATTATCTTTAACGCATTCTGTTTTCAAAAATAAAGAGTGGTGATCTTCGAACTTTTTGTGTTATAGTTTTCACACCACTTGTATTATGTACTGGTACCGTTCCAAGCGTGTGCGAACGTATTGATGTATTTTATAATGTCTTCCGCTGTATTATATTTAAAATGGATCGTTTTAACTTTCTCGCGAGTTTATATTTCGAAATTTACCGATTGTGATTTTATTGTCCACGTGGCACAACCTGTAAGCGGGATACGGGGTTACGGGTGTCACAATTTGGTATCAGAGCAGTTCTTTCCTCGGAAAAGAATATGCGAAAACTTGATATCAGTAAAAATGTTTTGAGAAGGTTTTCAAAAACATGATTTTTAAAAGTTTTCTATTTTTGACAGACAATGTTTTGAAAAGTTAATGCATGATCTCAAAGTCACCGGGACTAAGTCTCCTTTTCAATGTCTACAGTGATTATGCCTCCACGACGTGCACGACCTGCGCCTAGACTCGGGGCAGCGGAAGCACCTATCCCTAACCCTATGCCAGATGACTTTCAACAGTTTTGCGAGAGGATGTGGCAACAGTATCAGGGTCAGATGCCACCTCCAGCAGCTGGAGCCATACCTGCGGCTAGACCGGAGGATGTTCCACCACCACCTCCACCAGGTCTGCCGGCGTTTCACGCACCAGTAGGCGTGGATTACCTTGCACTGATCAAGGAACTTCGGGCCATGAACACCCCGAGGTTTGAGGGTTCTCAGATTCCTGAGGTTGCTGAGGACTGGTTGGTGCGAATCACACATGACTTTAATTATCTACGGTGTCCACTACAATATCGAGCAGAGATAGCGAGTCACCATCTGTTCGGACAAGCTCGCCACTGGTGGGATGAAGTTGTGCGAGACACTATTCCTGGACATCAGTTCACATGGGATGAGTTCCGAGCTGAGTTCGAGGAGAAATATTACAAACGACATGACCAGGAACATCGTCTCGTGGAGTTCATCAATCTCCAGCAGGGTGACCGTTCTGTGGGCGACTACGAGGCAGAATTTACCAGGCTCTTGCGGTATGGAGCTAATCTTGTTCCGACTGAGCGACTGAAGATTCAGAAGTTCATTGCTGGCCTACGCCCCTCTCTGCGTAGGAAGATTGAGGTGCTGGAATATCCTACCTTTAGCCGATACATTTGTCAACTCGAGAAGATGGAGCGAGGCGAGCGTGAGGAGCAGGAGGAGGCCCGAATCCGAGACCGGACCCCCGCCAAAAGATTTTTTCTTGGTCGACCTTCCACTAGTACTGACCAGACTAGTCAGTCCCGAGACAAGGGGAAGGCAACGACAGTCCGACCACCATTACCACAGTCGACCCAGAGGAGGCCTTGTCCCCGATGCAGGCGAGTCCATTTTGGTCCATGCAGTACTCCTCCAACATGTTTCCAGTGCGGGCGATCGGGTCATATTGCGACATACTGCCCAGAGAAGGGGAAAACTCCGACAAACTCTAGACCTCTTCGTATTCAGCCACCACAGCAATCTAGCATTGCACCGAGAGTTTACGTGTTGGCGGCAGAGGCCGATACTCAGGGCGAGGAGTATTACGTCGAGGAGCCAGCCACCGAAGATGCTGTTATAGAGGAGGACTCCGAGCAGACCGATGCTGCCGCTATTACTGGTATTTTGTACATACATGATATTTCTTGTCATGCTTTATTTGATACCGGAGCTACACATAGTTTTCTTAGTGTGGAAAAAGCTGATGATTTGGCCCTTGCGGATATCGATACTACTAATCGATATAAGATACATACGCCAGGCGGAGAGATCCTTCCTATGCGCGGAGTATTGCATGACGTGTCACTACAAATTTGTGGAAGGGATCTTCCTGCCGATCTAATTATCGTGTCTATTCAAGGATATGATTTGATATTGGGAATGGACTGGTTGACTCTACATCGGGCACACATTGATTGTCGTCGACGAACTATTCAATTTACGGATTCGATGGGAAATTTTGAGTTCGTTGGGGACAAGGTACAGAAGTCATTCCCGATTATATCAGCCATTCGAGCTATGAGTATGGTTCGGAAAGGGTGTGATGCCTTTCTCATCGTGATCACCGCTGCAAAAGAAGTTGATGTGAAGCTTGAAGACACTCCAGTGGTTCAAGAATTCAGAGATGTATTTCCAGACGATTTGCCCGGACTACCACCACAAAGAGAAGTTGATTTCTCTATTGATGTGATACCGGGTACGGAACCGATATCCAAGACACCATATCGGATGGCTCCTACTGAGATGGCAGAGTTGAAGAAACAATTGAATGAATTAGTGGAGCAGGGATTCATTCGACCGAGTGTATCTCCTTGGGGTGCACCCGTACTTTTTGTGAAGAAGAAGGATGGCACTATGCGACTATGCATTGACTATCGAGGACTTAACCAAGTAACCATCAAGAATCGGTATCCGCTACCAAGGATTGATGAGTTACTTGATCAGTTACAAGGAGCAAAGTGGTTCTCCAAGATTGACTTACGATCAGGATACCATCAGATTCGTGTGAAGGTTGAGGACGTACCGAAGACAGCCTTTCGTACACGATATGGCCACTTCGAGTTCGTCGTCATGGCGTTCGGACTAACGAATGCTCCAGCAGTCTTCATGCAGTTGATGAACCGAATATTCATGGATTATCTGGATGAATTCGTCATTATATTCATTGATGACATTCTGATATATTCTCCAGACCAACAAATTCACGAAGAACATTTGCGAAAAGTGTTGCTACGTTTGAGGGATAACCACCTGTATGCCAAGTTCAGCAAATGTGCATTCTGGTTGCAGGAAATTGGTTTTCTTGGACATGTAGTCTCAGCTCGTGGAATTCAGGTGGACCCAGCAAAGATCGAAGCCGTTATGAAGTGGAAGACGCCTGCTAATGCCACAGAGATTCGGAGTTTCCTAGGATTGGCAGGCTATTATCGTCGATTTGTGGAAGATTTTGCAAAATTGGCAAAACCAATGACAAGATTGACAGGAAAGAATGTGCGGTTCGAATGGACATTGGAGTGTGAGACGAGCTTTATGGAGCTCAAGAAGCGACTGACAACCGCACCGATACTAGCTTTACCACGGCCAGGTGTACAGTATGATGTATATACAGATGCGTCGAAACAAGGTCTAGGTTGTGTATTAATGCAGGAGGGACATGTAATTGCTTATGCATCTAGACAGTTACGAAAGCACGAGCAGAATTATCCGACGCATGATCTTGAGTTAGCTGCGGTAGTTCATGCGTTAAAAATTTGGAGATCTTATTTATACGGTGAAAAAGTTAAGCTCAACACGGACCATAAGAGTTTAACCTATGTGATTTCTCAGAAGGATTTAAATCTTCGACAGCGACGATGGCTTGAGCTGATAGCCGATTATGATTTAGATATTGCATATCATCCGGGCAAGGCAAACGTAGTTGCCGACGCCTTGAGCCGAAAGAGAATCATATCGACTATACGAGTTCTATCATCGTCACGAGAGAACATAGCATAACTGTCAGCTATGTTAGGACACATGGAGATTTCTGGAGAGGATCAGGCTTCGAGTTTAAGAGGACGAGTGATCTCAGGACAACGTCGTGATCCAGACCTAGTACGATTCATTGAAGATATGGACAAATACAGTGAGAAGGGTTATACATTAGATGACGAACGTGCTTTGAGACTTCATCGCCGTCTTTGTGTACCAGATGATCGTGATTTGAGACATGATATTCTGCGTGAGGCTCATCAATCGAGACTGGCTATTCATCCTGGAGCCAGCAAAATGTATCAGGGATTGCGACAGTGGTACACATGGCCTGGTATTAAGAAAGATGTTGCGGATTTCGTTGCTCGATGTCTTACGTGTCAGCAAGTGAAGGCTGAACGACAGATGCCAGGTGGAAAGCTACAACCATTAGAGATCCCAGAGTGGAAGTGGGACTCTATTGCTATGGATTTTGTCGTTGGATTGCCATTGACCCAGACAAAGAAGAACGCTATTTGGGTAATCGTTGATCGATTAACCAAGTCAGCACATTTTATTCCGATTCGACAGGAGTATACCATAGATCGACTGGCGCAAATTTATATTAATGAGATTGTCCGACTACACGGAGTTCCGAGTGACATTATCTCAGATCGTGACCCTAGATTCACATCCCGATTATGGGGTGCGATACAGGAAGTATTGGGTACAAAGTTAAAGATGAGCACCGCTTATCATCCACAGACAGATGGACAATCAGAACGAACCATCCAGACGCTCGAAGACATGTTAAGAGCGTGCATATTAGAATGGGGAGTTCCATGGGATAAACATTTGATGTTGTGCGAGTTTGCGTACAACAACAGTTATCATGCCAGCATCGGAATGGCACCGTATGAGGCATTATATGGGAGACCCTGTAAAACCCCGATATGTTGGACAGAGATTGGTGAAAGACGAGCATTTGGGCCCGAGATAGTGGAAGAAACTACGGAGGTAATACGAAATATCAAGGCTAATCTGAAGGTAGCTCAAGATCGACAGAAATCTTATGCAGATAAGAGGAGACGAGATTTTGCATTAGAAGTGGGAGATCAAACATTTCTCCGTGTACAGGCAATGCGAGGACACGCAAGATTTGGAAAATCAGGGAAGCTTAAGCCGCGATACATCGGACCATATCCAGTTATTGCAAAGGTGGGAGCTGTGGCATACCGTCTAGGACTACCACCAGAACTGGGCAATATCCATGATGTGTTCCACGTATCGATGCTGCGAAAATATATTGCGGATCCTTCTCATGTGTTACAACCGCAAGAGTTGGAATTCACCAGTAATACACGATTTAGGGATGAGCCGCTACAGATTGTCGACCATAGGATTAAAAAGTTACGGAATAAAGAGATACCACTGGTCAAAGTCGTGTGGCGGAGTCAGGGAGTAACGGATACAACGTGGGAATCGGAGAACGAGATGCGCGATCACTATCCCTATCTTTTCGGTAAATATTCTTACTAAAGTTTAATTCGAATTCGAGGACGAATTCATTTTAAGGGGGATAAATTGTAATAACCTAGATTTTATTTGATTAATTAATAACAATAAAAAAAAAGAGAGGCTGCGAAAACGTGAAACAAATCACGTATGAAATTAGGTGGCAACTACCCACATATATCCAATATAATATATAATTATATATAATAATTAAAAAAAAAACAAAAACAAAACACATGTCTCTCTTATATAAAGGGAGGCATTGTACCGGTAAACACATCACGGAGAGAGAGAGAAGAGGGAGAAAGAGTGAGAGTGAGCGAGAGATTAAAAGAAAAAAAAAGGAGAGTAAAAAAAAAAATATAAAAAAATATATAGAGTAAAATATAATAATAATCAAGTAAAAAGTAAAAAAAAAAAAATTACTACGGAAGGAAATTTAAGCAATCCAGAGGAAAACTACCGTCACGAAAAATACGCGACATAATCCAGGTGAGTGAATTTGGATGTGGCTTTGAGAATTTTATTTTTATTGATTTCGGAGTTTGTATGTTTCATGCAAATATGATGATTGATTGGGGCTAAATTCGTAAATTTAATTTATCATTGTTTTGTAGTAAAAAAAAAAATAACATTCCGATATATTATTTATAACGTGGTCATGTATAAAATTATTTTTTTTTGTTAATATTATAAAGTTGTAAGATAATTTTGAAATATAACAATAAAAATAATTTTAATAATGAATCGATAAATATATAAACAAATAAATGAATAAATAAAATTCAAATGATTATTGAGAAACAAAATAAAAATAAATATAAATAAATAAAAATAAATAACAATAATATAAATAGTATAACCGGTAAATAAATGATATTTAAAGTTAGATTAAAACGGGTAGAATTGCATGACGTTAGCAATATACCGGATGGGTCCGGATATTGTGAAACGTATGATTGTAGTCGGGTAATCTTATAAATAATAAAATGATTATTGTATTTACTGAAGTCTCCGATGTATGATAATCAATCCGGATCGATTATCATACCGCGGTGACGTGTTTGTGATTGTGGCCAGAGACTCACGCATTCGGGTTTGCGTGTGTCACTCGAATGCGTGACGAGGAAGTACGGTTCTTTGGCAACCGCGCCAACGTTCCATTGGCCATGGAACGGACTTCGGGTTTGCGTATGTCACCCGTTGATTGGCAAATAAACCTGAGACCCGGGTAGTTGCGTGTGTCCCCCGGCGAGGTGGTACGGATATACTCTGAAAGATTTGAGCTCGAGTCTGATGAGTATTTTCCGAGGCGGATGGCCGGCGAGGGGGAGTTAGCATAGAGCTGCTTCGCCCGGCAGTCGGCGGCATCGGGGATCGATGTCTGGAGTGGGTATGGGATGACCGGTACCGAGAGCCGTGATATCGGTGGCCGATGAGGAGTATGAAGATCACTTGAGGTCCTCGCAAACGATTTTTGCTTGGACTGTTGCGCCTCGTGTTCGACACAGGCATGAACGAGTTGTTGTATTTACCTACGTGTGATATACACGTAGAGACGATTGACGGACATTGTTTGAGAATGCTGATTGATTCAATGATGATTGATTTTATTGAAATATCTCGTCGCATGTATATATTATTTACTATATTGCTTGGCCGTTTTCAATAAAAATAGAAATCTCGGGTTACACCCGAATTCCTCCCTAAGCACGTAGCTTAGGACGTTGTTATGCAACGTTTCAGGTCGTGAGCAGCAACAGTGACTGAGGCAGACACGAGACCCGGTGACAGCTAGACTTCTTGATCATGTATAATTATCTTTAACGCATTCTGTTTTCAAAAATAAAGAGTGGTGATCTTCGAACCTTTTGTGTTATAGTTTTCACACCACTTGTATTATGTACTGGTACCTTTCCATACGTGTGCGAACGTATTGATGTATTTTATAATGTCTTCCGCTGTATTATATTTAAAATGGATCGTTTTAACTTTCTCGCGAGTTTATATTTCGAAATTTACCGATTGTGATTTTATTGTCCACGTGGCACAACCTGTAAGCGGGATACGGGGTTACGGGTGTCACAATTAATGAGTCATTCTTGCTAAACCGAGAGGACCTAAAGAAAATGATTATGGTGGAATGTGACAAATACAAATTTAAACGATAATATACACTAAGTTGGTATTAGAAATTAAATAATAATGGATTTAGATTAATAAGACTTCAGAATAACACATTGATATAATATTAAATCTGTATAATCTCACCAATATTAAAATTTTATAGATTTCTATTTAATTTAACCAAGTTAATGAAATAAAATAGTAATCTTACTACTCTTTCATTTGTCTCATTACATTCTATATTTGTGTATTATTTTTTTACAAATTAAGATTTGACCACCTTTGTATTAAAAAATCTAGAGAAAATGACATTATCCTACACTAATTTAGTAAAATGTGACTTTTTCCTACACGAATTTTTAATTTGACAAAAACCTACACTATATTATCAGATGTCTCAAATCTATACACAAATTACCCAATTTTACTGCAATTTACTACACAATCCGAAACGGTGTTAAAATGTCCGTTAATTGATGACGTGGAAGGCTATGTGGCGGCTGACGTGGAAGGCCACATAGAAAATTTTACCACGTCAGCACGTCACGTCAGATTTTCAAAAAAATTAAAAAATTAAAAAAATAAAAAAATAAAAAAATTCAAAAAAATTAAAATCGAAATTAAAATAAAAAAATAAAAAATACATATATATACATACAAACGTATATAAATACATATACATATATACATATATATATATAAACATATGCAATACATATATATATATATTGTATATATACATATATATACATACATACATATATGTATGTATACATATAAAATATAAAAAAATACATGTACATACATATATCTATACGTGTATATGCATATATATAAATATATTTATATATACACAAATATATGTATGTATATATATTTGTATAGATATATATATATATGTGTATATTTGTTATTTTGTATGTATATATAGATATATTTATACATAAGAGTATATATATTTATATTTGTATTTGTATATAAATATGAATATATATGCATATACATATAGATGTATGTATATATGTATTTTTTTTATTTTGTATGCATACATATATATATATATGTATTGTATATGTTTATATATATACATGTATACATGTATATGTATTTATATATGTGTATGTGTGTATATATAAATATATTTGTATGTATGTATATGTATATATGTATTTTTTTTTTATTTTTATGTTTTTTAATTTTTTAATTTTTTTTGAAAATTTGACGTGGCGTGTTGACGTGGCAAAATTTTTCACGTGACCTTCCACGTCAGTCGCCACGTGGCCTTCCACGTCATCAATTAACGAACATTTTAACACCGTTTCGGATTGTGTAGTAAATTGCAGTAAAATTGGGTAATTCGTGTATAGATTTGGGATATTTGATAATATAGTGTAGGTTTTTGTCAAATTAAAAATTCATGTAGGAAAAGGTCACATTTTACTAAATTGGTATAGAAAAATGTCATTTTCCCAAAAATCTAAAAACTAAGATTATATATTATTTATGTGCTATATATATTTTATCACAATAATATTCGTTCAACAATCTGTATGATATCAATACACTTCTAATTTAAATATATATGAGTTGAGCGTCATTTAATTAGATCCTTTTATTTAGTTTGATCTGTAATTTACTAAATTTATTTTGTATTGTTCCTATCATATCAATTAATTTTATATAATCATTCATGACTCTTACTGAGCTCTTTAATTATATAATAAAAACGTTGATTTAGTTCATTCATATGTGACATATGTCCTGTAAACTATATAGAAGTTAGAGTCTCAAATAAAATGACATTTACCAGATTCAGATTCTAATATGGTTGGACGCGAGTGACCTTTTGTTTGAAGTATACATTTCAAGACTGATCCAATAAATTTCTAAAAAACTTTTTAAAAAATTCATTGGCACCTATGAGTCTCATATTCGATTAAATTAACATTTCATATTACACATTAAAACTTTAACAATTTTAACAATATTCATTAGACTCATTTTAGATTTATAAATTAATTCAAACATTAGTTGAAAAACTATTTATTAGATTGTAACAATATTTATCAAAAATCGAAACTTTAATGATCAACGTCGCATTTATGTATTTATTTATCACTTATAAGTAGATATTTTTTTTATTGATTTTATAATATTTTGTATAATTGTATTTTTTATGAAAAAATTTGTCATTCTCCAAATAAAAATAACAGAAAAAACTTATATTATTGATGTTAAAGAAAAATAATTATTTTTAAAATAATTTTATTTAGAAAAATGAGTTAACTTTATCATTTTTTTTCTTTTGATATAGTATCTTAATTTGCTAAGCAAACGAAGATAAACGAAATGAAATGAGCATATATATATTTAGATGTGAACATAACGTACATAGCCAAATAAATAAAATTATTCAAATTAAAAATAAATGAATAATATCGAGATGATAGTATGTTATCTTTTACGACTCAATGAAAAAGTTATATTTTTTGAAATCCGGAGTTACTCGAAGAATGTGATTACCAATAATCTGCCAAGTAGAATTTCAAACAATAATCTAAATTTGGTCGGTATTAGAAAACCAATAATAATGTATTAAATTAATAACCCTTCACAATAAAATATTGGTATACTATTAAATCGGTATAATCTCACTCGTATTTAAATTTTATAGATATTTTATTTAATTTAGTCAAATTAATGATATACAATACTAATCCTACTACTTTTTTATTTGTCACATTATATTCTAAATTCTAGATTAGTGTATTATTTATCATCTTTATACTAAAAAACTAAAAACTAATATTATATCATATTTGTATGCTATATATATTTAATAACAATAATATTGGTTCAACCACCCATATGAAACTAATCTATTTTTATTTTTTATATGAACTCCACCTTTTATCTGTATAATCTCACCAATATTAAAATTTTATAGATTTCTATATAATTTAACCAAATTAATAAAATAAAATAGTAATCTTACGACTCTTTCATATGTCTCATTACATTCTATATTTGTGTATTATTTTTTTACAAATTAAGATTTGACCACCTTTGTATTAAAAAATCTAAAAACTAAGATTATATATTATTTATGTGCTATGCAGAACAATTTTCATCGGACCCGACAATTTTCCCGTCAAAGCAGAGATCCTTTGTTTCTCTCGATTCACATGATGATGATGGGCTCGTGAATATATAGATGCTAGTGGGAATTAGTGTCATTAGTAAAATTAGGAGAATTAAATATTTTAAGACATTGAATAACGTGAATATAAAATATGACCGTGATGATAGTGTAATTAGGAAAATTAGAAAAAATAAATGTATTTTAAAAACATTGAATATGGTGAATAGAGGGATGAAAGAAGAATGAATGTAATTAAGACAATTAGAGGAATAACTGAATGGATGGATATTAAAAAGAAAAAATAAGGGCTCTATTTAAAAAAAAAAAAAAGAATCAATAGAGATACATCCGGTAAATGAAAATTAATTACTCGTTTGATAATGTTGTGATAACGCCCTCTATTTTTTTATTGAAAAATTAGTTGCTCTTCCTCATTTGACTCTTGTGAAAAAATCAAAATGCAATCTTTCATATTCCTCATAAAAAAGTACACGTGTCATCCTCTTGTTACGAACTGTATTTTTATATATAAAGATATATATATATATATATATAAATAAGATAAGATTTGGTATTTTTCTCTTCAATAAATATGTTTTTTACAGCAAATCAAAATTTTTCAAACGTATAAAAAATATAAATATGCATTTCAAACAAAAATTTGGTATAACATCAGAATAAAATAAAAAATAAAACAATTTATAGTAGTTGGAATTTGAAAACGTATCAAAACTTAGGAGTATTATCTAATATTAACTTTAAATTTAATAGTCTTTAAGATATTATAAAAGTTTGAGAATGACATTAATGAAGTAAATGGGACACGTGTCATCACCATATGAATCCATTGTACTTTTATATATATAAGATTACTAATACATTATTCTGTTTTACCAAAATATATGTAGGCAGTCCAAAAGAATATAACTTAAAACATATATTTGTACAAAAATATTAATTCAATATACTTTTTTTTAAATGACCCAAAATACTGCAGTAAAAATAAATCAAGGAATACATGAAAAGACTTTATTGATATAAATAAATTACTAGGTTTATTAACCAAATAGAGAAAGGCTACGTGATAATAACACTTTAATATTTTTATTAAAGAAAAATATTAAACAATAACAGCGATATTTTCTATATAAAACAATGATATATTCACGCTAATGGTATCTTAGTAACAAAAATACGCGTATTAAGAGGGGAAAACAAATTGATATTAGGGATGAATGTTTCAGTATTTGATTTAGTTTCAGTTAAGAAATTATTAGATTCAGTTATTTTGTCTTTATAAAAATCCGTACCAATCGATTATTATATCGTATTCGGTTTTGTTCGCTTTCAGATCGATTCAGTTTCGGGTTTTATTAAAAAAATATTATAAAAAGATTTGATTTTTTGGATTTATTTTAAGTTTTGTTTGTTTCATTCCGTTTTAATTTAAAAAATGATAACGAGTTTTTCGGTTGTGTGCAATTCGATTACGAAGAACCGTATCAATATACCCACCCCTAATTCATATAACAAACAGAGAAAATTCTCACTATAAAATTTGTCATGAAAAAAAAAACTCTAAGGTAGATCTGCTATAATTGTTTTGTTTCTTATAACTTAAAAAAATTATTTTAATGAATAAGAAAAATAAAAGAAACCGGTATTTTTTTTAACATAATTGTTTTATTAGAAAATTATTATAACCGCGTCCGCGCATGTATTTTATTTATAACCCTTTAAAGAATTTAATATTTATATTTGTATTTTGGCTATAAATAATTAAATATCATAAAACTAATTATAAAAATTTTCAAAAGCTTGGGCCTTTATGGGCTTGCATGACTTAAGTATATGGACAAAGCGTGTCCCAATTTTAGCCCAATTACGGAATAATTTTAGCACGCTTTTTTTTTACAATTAATTAACGGGGGAAAATGCATGCAAGGATAATTGATAATATTAAAATTAAGATAGAATATGTTTTTTTTGTAACGAAGACAAAATATGTTGTTTGAAAATTGAAATGATACATACGTGTAGTGAAGTTTATTCTATCTCATGGTAAATAATGCAAAGTTGGTTTATTTATAAATAAACTTTTTAATAATTATTTCAAATTAGACAAAATATTTTTCATTTTTTCAATTGGTTGTACAAAATAATGCAAACCCTGATTAGTTTTTTATTTATCTATACAATTTTTTTTTATCTATATCATCTCTCTCAATCTCTTATATCTTATATTCTCATTTGCTCAGCAAAAATCGATATTCATAAATTAATAATAGTCGGAAATAGTTGATAATATGATATCAACCTTACATTCATGGAACTTCATAAATTAATAGTTCATAAATTAATAATGAGGAGTAGGAGCTTTTGGGACTTGAAACTTCAGAAAGTTGCTAGGAGTGAGAGAAGAGGCTCGGAAATTTATTAAGATGCAGGTTAATGACGGGAAATCAACGCATTTTTGGTTGGATGATTGGACCGACCTAGGCCCCTTCATCAACTATGTTGGGGAGCTTGGTCCAAGATTGATGCGGATACCTAGATCGGCGATCGTTCGTGATGCTGTTGTTGGGTCTTTATGGCAGTTTCCGGGTGCCCGAACAGACGCTATACAACAAATACACTCGCAACTAGCGGGTATGGAGACACCAACAGATGACAGGGGCACGGATAGACCCCTGTGGAAGCATGGAAGGTGCGAATTCAAGCCAACTTTCTCAACACGGAAGACTTGGTGCCAAATGCGAACACCAAGGCCTCGGGTCTCCTGGCATTCGGCTGTCTGGTTTCGAGAGTCTGTACCACGATATTTTGTTCTTTTGTGGCAGGTTCTTCAAGGCAGACTCCCAACACGTGACCGACTCATACGGTGGGGAATGAATGTTATTCCTACTTGTTGCCTTTGTGGGAGTGGCGAGGAAACTCACGACCACATTTTCATGCGTTGTCCCTATAGCGCTTCGCTATGGACGTCATTTGCAAACAGGTGCTGGAGAGACCCACCTACAGGGCTGATTGAATGTATCCCTTGGCTCACGGCGAACACCAACGACACAACAAGGGACCGACCTATCATTGTCAAACTCCTTTTTCAGACGGTGATATACACTATTTGGCAGGAAAGGAACAAACGCATATTTAAGAATGAATCAAATTCAGCGGAGATGATCCGATGGAAGGTTGACAAAGCTATGCGGAACGTCTTATTGTCACTATGGTTGCAGCAGCAAGGAAGAACATGCTCAATTCTTGAGAATTGGTACTACCTAATGCGCCAAAACACGAGTAATCTCGATTGATTGATACTACTTGTATGATTTTATCATTTTGACCACTTGCTTTGGGAATTCCTTGTATCTTTTTTACCTTCTTACAGGTCTAATGACCTGGTTGTACTGAACTCTACATTTTGATAAATACACTCACATTAAACCAAAAAAAAAAAAACCTTACATTCATAAGTTTTTGGGATAAACACAAAAAAACCTCATAGTTTTAAAATTTCTTAAAAAACCATATATTTTCAACTAATTATTTTAAACCATTAAATATATTTTTTTAACTAAAAAGACGTTTTTCAAGTTTATATTATTTAAAATGACATGACATTAGAACTTTGGAACACAAAAATTTAAATCAATCATTATTCAAAAAAAATATCCATATATTTTACATTATTATGTAAACAAAAAAAATTTATAAAATATTATTTTACATTCACTTCATCTTAAACAAATTTCACCAAAAAAATTTATCATCAAATTTTATCTTTTATAATTTATCTTATGGGCAAATCTCAATATATATGAACGAGAGTAAGACTGGAAGATAAAATAAATTTATAGCTTTAATTCTTTTTCAAATTTGTCGATTTTATAACATTATTTTTTTTGTTTCTTTGAATTTTTAGTGTTTTTTCATAGATATAAAAATATACAATGGACAATTTGATATATAATTTTACATGCTACTTCGTTTTAAACCAAAAGAAATTTAAAGATTGGCCTTTTTTAATTAAAATAAATATTTAATGGCTTAAAATAATTAATTAAAAATTGATGGACTTTTTTAAGAAATTTTAAAACTATAATTGAGTTTACACAGTTTTTTTTAAAACGCGTTGATAAAATAGAAGAGCATGTATTATATCATTAATACAAAATTAAATCAATTTATTTTTAATTACATAATTTCCACTTGGATGAAGTTCGCCCTCGGTCTCCTTCCGATGTGGTAAATCGATCATTTCTGATAAACCCTAGTTTACTTCGTTTCGCGTTTCGATCAATCCCTAGAGATCGAGCAACGTCCTCCAATGGATTCGCGCCGCGGATCTCTCGCCGTCCCCAAAGTCCGTCGCGTTGGTTTCTTCACGTCCGACGAGCCGCCGCCGCCGCCGCCTGATCCGCAGCGACCGTGTCGGACTCAATCCGGTCCGCCGGAATCCACATCTTCGCCGCCTATTTCTGATTCTGCCGCTGGTGACTCTCTTTCTCCGGTCATGATCCCGCCAGCGCGTCACCACTCCGACAACCTGGCCTCACGCGCCGCGCCCGTACCGGTCCCTGGTCCCGCCGTTTTCCGCCATCATTTTGGCGAGCATGATCTACGCGTTGGGAGTTACAACCCTGCGGATTCGCTTCTCGGGACGTCGCCGCCATCGAGCCGCAACGGTGGCGGAGAGTATTCTGAGGATTCGGCTTCCTTATTCGGGGTCCAACGGGGCGATTCAGCTTCCTTGACTCCAGCAACGAGACCTCCGCCGGTTTCCGAAGCCAAAACTACAATCCCTTCGGCTTCGGAAGGGAATACAAATGTTGGAGTTTCTGGTTCGTATTCATAGATACTGTTACCTGATGAATTCGAGGAATTGCCTTAGCTTCTACATTAGTCCGCATTGATATACGCGTAGCATAATGAATTCTGGTCGGCATTAAGATTGATTGAACGATTAGCTTACAATTTTAATTGACCTTGTTATGGAGTAGTAAAATGTTTTAGCTGGATCAAGCGTTGTTCTTCCTATCTCTAGTTTTAAGGTTTGGTATTAGGATTGGTGTAATGGTTGACTGTGGAATTATCAAAAGCAGATCTTCAAGCTGATTGCAAAGTCAATTCGAGTCTAGCAACCTATGAGCTTGTGGTCACCGACTCTCTGCGAATAGGCAATTATAGGGAATTATGGAATATGCTATTAAGCTTGTTCATATGAACAGACTGATGCCAGTCATAATGTTGCAGACATGTCATTCCTTGACGTATCTCATCTGATACTTGACCTAATGATGCTGGTGCAGTTATGCATGGCCTCAGGGTCCTTCTGTTAATTCCATACAGTGGTCGCCTACTTTTATGTTCTGCATCTCGTTAGTTACTAAGAGAAGATTGTGCAGGAAAGATATATAGATGCTAGTGGGAATTAGTGTCATTAGTAAAATTAGTCTAAAAGCGAAAACCACCAAGGCAGAAAGACGTGCCTTGCAAGATGCACAACGGGCTGCAAAAGCTACTGCGAAAGGTTCTAAAATTGCCCCATATACGTTTTCCTTTTTTTTTCCGTTATAGAGCTTCATGAATGACAGCTTATTGGAATTTGTCTTCCTTTTTTATGTTAAATTTAGCAGAAGGAAACCGACCTACAGATGTTTCTGTGGGAGCCGTTCCTGGTAAGGCTGCCAAGCAGCCTCCACAAAAGAAAGACAAACATCCCGCTACATCTTCTATTGCTACTACCGAGAAGAAAGGTGTTGATCGAATGGTAGAAAAAGACAGAAAGAAGGATGTCCCTCCGACACAAATGCAGTTTGATGATAAGAGTCGAGTGGAGAAAGCTAAGAGGCGTTCTGTTGTTGGACAGACTGAGAGCAAGAACAGAGTAGAATTGTTCCGCCATCTCCCTCAATACGAGCGAGGCACACAGCTTCCAAATCTAAGCTCCAAAATTTTCACCCTCGATACCATACATCCTGCTGTCTATAAGGTAAACTTACTCATTTATGTGTAGTGTTTGAGCTTTTCAACCGAAATGAGAGGGTTGAATGTTGAAAATAGGCGGTTGAAAATAGGAGACATGATCAAATCTTTCTCTCGGTGATAAAACCCTTAGATAACATGTGTATATAAACCTTGCTTGTATTTCTTTCTTAGGTGGGTTTGCAATATTTGGCTGGTGATATATCGGGAGGCAATGCCCGGTGTATTGCGATGCTCCAAGCATTTCACGAAGCTATGAAAGACTATTCTACTCCCCCGAACAAGATCCTAACCATGGATTTGACCGCCAAAATAAACAGTTACGTCTCGTTCCTGATAGAGTGCCGTCCACTCTCCATTAGCATGGGAAACGCAATCAGGTTCCTGAAGAGCCGGGTCTCGGGTCTACCTGTAAACCTATCAGAATCAGAGGCAAAAGCTTCACTCTGTTCTGACATTTACCGGTTCATAAACGAGAAGATAATTCTTGCAGACAAGGTGATAGTACAGCATGCGGTGAAGAAAATCAGGGAAGGAGATGTTATTCTGACATATGGGTTTTCCTGTGTGGTCGAGATGATTCTCTTATATGCTCACGAAACGGGAAAAAGATTCCGTGTCGTGGTTGTGGATTCTCGCCCTAATCACGAAGGGAAAAAACTACTCCGTAATCTGGTGAGTAAAGGCCTCGGCTGTACATACACTCACATAAATGCCGTTTCCTACATCATGGGCGAGGTTACTCGGGTTTTTCTCGGGGCCTCTTCCGTCTTCTCGAACGGGACTCTGTACTCAAGGGTCGGCACAGCTTGCATTGCAATGACCGCTCATGCTTTTAGCGTTCCAGTCATCGTGTGTTGCGAAGCATACAAATTCCAAGAACGAGTGCTCCTCGATTCTATCTGTTCCAACGAATTAGGTAATACTAAAACCTCTTAGGGGTGGATGTTTTGGTTTTCGTTTGGTTTTATTCGGGTTTTTGTTTTTCGCCTTTGGATAACCTATGTCCATTCGGTTTCTGTATTAAGTTTTGTACGGTTTTTTAACAGCAAAAATTCTCATTTTCCAATGAAGTTTTCGGTTTTTCCGGTTACTTTTATACGCTGTTTGGATTCGGTTTTTCGGTTTTAGAAAGATCATAACCATTCGTTGTTTTTATGGTTACGTGTTATCTGGTTCGGGTCGATTCGGTTTATGCATAACCGAACCGAATACCGACCTGTAGATTTTTTCTTCTTCTCAAACCAGATAATGACAGAGGGCACAACCGTGTGATTTCACAGGCAATCCAGACGCTATAGCCAACGTTAAAGGAGGGATAGGCATAAAACTTCTGAATGAGAGGAGTAACAAGGACGAAAAGCTCCAACTTCTGAATCTAATGTAAAACCTTCATAACAATTCTAGATCGCCCCGAAGAAGAAAGTTTCGAAATTTATCTCAACCCTTTCGTTTTTTTCTTCTCTCGTTCTCAGGTACGACGCAACGCCATCAGAATATATATCAATGGTCATCACAGATTACGGGTGTGTACGTCTACTAAATACGTTAAACTTAGGGGTTCTATTATTTAGGTTTTAGGAAAACTATACCCATTCAGTTCTTATACTGGATTACAGTTTGGTTCGGTTTTTATCTATAAAAATCCTAATTTTTCAAACAAAATTCCGGTTATTTTTATGTGGTCCGGGTTTGATTTTTCGGCGTTAGAGAAATTACATGGATTCGGGTCGAAATGGCCACACTTATATTCTGAGATGCATGATTGTTATTGTGTGATTGGGATGTCAGATTCCGACGACGAGCGTACCGGTGATAGTACGTGAATACCGGAGAGATCACCTATTCCTATGAAGAAAAGAAGAATTTTTCAGGTTCGTTGTTGAAAATACCATTTAACAGTTGTATTTTTATCTTTCACTAATAATAAGTCCCCACCAGGCAGGAATACGAACATCGTCTTATATTTTCTCTTTGTATACGAAGTTGCGGTTTTTTTTTTGGGGTTAAATCTTGTGGAGGGGTTATTGGAAATGTAATTCTCATTCTTTCTTCTTTTTTTTTTACGTCACTTTGAGAATTGTTTTCGATTTGTTTTCTCCGGTTACACGAGGGGGGAAAAAAGAATAATATTTGGATTGCATTTGATTGTGTGTGTTCCTTTTTCTGCATTTTGAGAATTTGTAACTAAAAAACATGTCAAGGTGGGATGGTCATTCCGGTTTAGGAGAGATATTGAATCCCATATAACAACTGTTGTAAGCCAAGATTGGATCCTTAAAAATAAGGGTAAAAAAATTTCCCAATTCAGATTCGAATAATTTCCATCTGAGGACCTTCTGGACGTAGTTAAACCAAATGCACCTTGGCTTTCGTATTATATATATACTAGGATTTAACCCCGCGCCCATCGCGCGGGTTATAATTTTTTTTTAAAAATATAATTAGTTTTAAACTTAAATATATTATATTATATTTTTGAATTTATAATTCATATTAAATCAAAATGATAAATAGTTTTTAAAAATATTGAGATAATGGTATTTTAAAAAAATGATTAAAAATAAAGATTGGAGTAATATTTTTAGAAAGAAATTTTTAAAAAAAACTGAATTAAAACAATTTTATATTGTTAAATCAAAATAAGTTTTTAAAATTATTAAGATAATGAGATGATGTATTTTTTCAAAAGAGATTTGACATAACTTCTACTCATTTATATAATAAATGTATTCACCCATAGATTTTAAATAATTTTATTAGTTTTAAAATTAAATATAAAATATTTTGTTTTAAAATTTATAATTCATATTATTAAATTAAAAAAAATAGTAGATAATAGAATTATGTATCTTTTAAAAAAAAATAGTTTGTGAATATTTTTTTTGAGAAATAGTTTACAAAGATTCATTTTCGATAGAATCAGAGGTTTGTTCCCGATGGTAGGAGCTGAAGTTTCAAATAAATCATCAATTATCAGATCCAAATAGATTCTAAGAGGACTCCTTCTCTATGACTTTTCACTCGGAGTATTTACTTTAAGACTCGATTCGATAAGTTTATGAAAAATCTTCGAAACAAAAACCCGTTAACATCTGGGAGACCTTTATCCAACCAAACTGATATTTCACATTATATCTCGTTAAAACCTTAATAATTTCTACAGTTTTTTATAGATCCATTTCAAATCATAAGATGACGCAAATATGCGTAGAAAAGTTATTTATTATATCTTGACCATATTTGTCAAAATCGAAATGTTAATAGTAATAGTGAAAATTGAAATTTATATATTTATTTAATATTTTTAAGTTGACATATTTTTATTCTATTAACATTATAATATTTTTATAGTTTTATGTTTTTTGTGAAAAAATAAAGAGTTTGATTCTCAAAAATAAATAATAGAAAAAAAACTATATTATTGTTATTATATATATTAGAGAAAAATAACTATTTTGAAAATAATTTTTTTTGGAAAGGTGAATTATTTTTATAATTTTGTTTTCTGATGGAATATATTAATTTGCTAGTCAATCGAAAAAATAAAATTAAATGGACAAATATAAATGTTAATATAAATTATATAATTGAATTAAGATGAATATTCAGATTTCCGTACCAAACTTATTGACAACAATATAATTTGTTATGAGACGTTTTGTTTGTAATTATCGAAAAATAAATTAATATTAAAGTCAAGTCGATTAAATGCAAATATTTAAACCGATTAGTGTCTTTACGATCCTATGTATCGATTTCTTCACGCTAATTTTCATACTTTTTCAAATTTAGGAATGAATATGGAATGATTAAATATCATTATTTCGTTAACTTTTTATTTTAATGTTTTTTGTGTTCACTTAATAAATAGAGTATTTAATGACAATTCTTGGATTTTGGAATATATGAAACCCAAATAAAAAGCTTTTGGTAAAACATATCAGTTTATTCATTAATCGGATTTTACACTCTCTCATATAATTTTCTCTATTATAACATTCACTTTACTCGTATATTTTTAACACCAAATATATGTATCAACTTATATATATCACATGTCATATACGAACCAGATTCGTTCGATACATAAAAATAAACAACTATAATATATATATATATATATATATATATATATACCTTATCCATTTTAAATATACAATAATCGAGTTATATTAAAAATTTTAAAAATTGATATATAATTGATTTGATGAATGTGTATCAAATGTGAGTTTATTAAGTAATAAAGTAAAAAGATATAATTTTATTATCTCTTGTATTATTTTTCTAGATTCGGATTTTCAACCCAACTAATATAATAATTAGGTTATATATCTACTTTGTTTTGTGTCTAATTTTTTGGTGGATTTTGTTTTTTGCCACTTTCAAAAGATTAATGCTAAAATATAAAATTATATCAATCTCTACATAAATAAATTGAATATTTCGTTCTTGAAATATTTCTAATTAAAACTATATACAGATGTTGATTTGAACAAACCATATTTATCTACTCAAAACATGAATATAATATATAAAAATAAATCATATAATGATCTTTCATTATTTTGATTGACATCATTTATTTTTCGTTGAAATTTTGGAATAATTAATGTCATATATACATTATGTGTGTGCATATATATATATATATATATAATTATATCAAAAAACTAAAATTTTTCGATTTTGACATTTGTACTTTAGTTTATTTTTAAACATGAACGTTGATGGATAGTTTCGAAAATCTACGTGGCAAATCCATCCTTAGTTGACACATCACTTTCCACGTAGAGAAATAAAAAGTCATGCTATTTTCTTATTTAAAAATAAGTAATAACAAAAATAAAAAACATATACATATGTATATATATTCATATCATATATATATATATATTCATAATCATATATATATATATATATATATATAATCATGTCATTTTTTATTTAAAAAATAAAAAATAATTAAAAAGACAAAACATATATACACATATATACACAGACATACATATCCATATATATATATACATATTTATATATATATATATATATGGATTTGTATATGTATATATGTATAAACATGTATATATATAGGTACGTAAATATATCTATAAATATCTATAAATATATATAAATATATATATATATATATATATATATATATTTATATGAATGTATCCGGTTTCGAAATTAGTCTAGACCTTTTCCAAGATATATGGTTATCAAAAAAATATATGAATGTATATATGTATAAGCATATGTATAGATAAATATCAGACATGTTTGAGCCCGTTCCAACAAACCATGATGTGAGTCGTGGCCTATTTAGTAGGTTCTTAAATACCCAAAAAAAATTGTACGGAAATTATTTAAACAAATAAAAGTGAAAAAAAATAAACGAATAAAAAATCAGACACCTTCTTGCTCTCGCTCTCTCTCTCTCTCTGCTCTTCCAATGGCGCAAGTTCAGATCATGGAAGCACACTGAATTCAAAGTAATGTATTCGTTTTCGTCTCCTCTTTTGTCTTCCTTTGCTTCTGTTCTTTCTTCATTGAACACTTTCAAAAAGCTTGTAACTTTATGTTCTGTTTTCTATCTTTTTACTCTGAAACGGATTCGAATTGCATACCCTTAAACAAAGAAACACCTTCAACAGCATCACCAGATTTTCTAAAATCGAGTTTATAACAATCATATTAAAGACCTATAAAAAAAGTTCATGAAAACCACCAAAAACGCCATAATTTCCCAGAATTTAAATCGTCATAACCCATCAAAGTTAGAACAGAAAAAATCAAAACTTTATATGATTACCTGAGAAGACAAATCAGCAGCGATGTAAATAAGCGAGGATGTGATGCTCTTCATCAAAACCGGCCTCGATTTCACTGGAAGAATATTAAACTTATTCAAAAAATTAGAGAAAACTAAAATAACGAAGAAAAAAAATGAAACAGAACATATTGTTTATCTACGAAGTTCGAATCATTTTCAACAACAGTTTTTTTTAAAAAATTGGTAGATTTTAATCGATTAAAATCTTTTTTTGATTTCGGTTTTGATGTTAGCGAGGAATTTGTGTAACACTCATCAATTTATAAGCAATTTTAAGAATAAATGCATTTAACTTATATTAAACTTAAAGAAAATAATAAATGATATTCGTTGAATCGGATAAAAATTAATTGAATCTGTATAAACGGTTAATATTATAGATGTATTGAAAAAAAATCAGAAAAATTGTAATTAATATAAATTAACAGTCAATGTATTTCATTTGTTAGAACTAATAAAAAAAATTAATAAATGAATGTATTTAAATAAGAATAATTTCGATTTTTGTTAATGTATAAATAATTAATGGGGAGATTTGTAACCTTTCATATTCTAAAGAGTAGACACGTGTCATGCTCCCGTTTCACGGAACTGTACTTTTATATATATGATATATATATATATATACATATTAAAAAAATTATATTTTTAATAGGAACTTTTAAATTAAGCTAATACATTAAATAGAAAGCGTTGCCTATTTTAAAAAAATAATCTATTTAATAAATTTTAAACAATAATCTATTTAATAAATGCAAATAAATAATGATAAACTAAAAGTAAGATATTAATTTAATAATAGATTTTTTTTAAAAAAAATTATTAGGGGAACATGTGTTAAAGTAACCCTTCGTATTTGTATATGTGATGCATTACTCTATATCAATGTATATATATAAATAAAAAAAATTATTAGGGGAATATGTATTAAATTAACCCTTCGTATTTGTATATGTGATGCATTACTCTATATCAATGTATATATATAAAAAATCAATATATAAGTTAATGTATTAATGATAGATTAACTCTTCTCACCTCAAAGTGAATTTACTCCTATTTGAGGACACGTGTCAAGCAAAGTAGATGAACTCTACTTTTATATATAAGATATATATATATATATATATATATATATATATTTAAATCAAGTTAATGGAGTTGGTAGGGGATTTGATTATAATTGGAAAAAAAATTTGACTGAATACAATCGAGAAGATCCAATATTCTAAAAGTATGTTTTCTTTAATTCGAATTAAAATTCGATAAAAACATCGAATCGAATAAATATAATTATTTCAATCCTAATGCTATCGGCAGGTGGTGTTACTGTGTACTTCATCGGCTTGGTCTTGTTCTCCAAATTATGGCATGAGGACTCGGACATATTTTGTACGGCACTTTTGCTGTCGGAATCTCTGGCATCCTGTCCACCATCCGAAAGTTTCAGCAAAAACAAAAAAATTCAAAACAAAAATACACAAAAAAAAATGTCAGAGTATATTATTTTATTTTATTTTTTGTTATATATGTCAGTGTATATTATTGTTTGGATAAGTTTTTTAGAGAGACTATATTTACACTTGTTTTTCTAATTAATATTATATGACCACCCCAAATAGGGGTGGACGATCGGTCGGGTTCGGTTATTTCGGGTTCGGATATTTCGGATCGAAATATTCATATCCAATCGGGTATATTATTTTAATCGGTTCGGGTTCGGATTGGGTTTGGTTCGGATCGGGTTCGGTTCGGTTTATCCAAACAAAAAAACGATAAAAATGACAAAAACAACATTAAAATACATGCATATTTCGTTTTTTAATATACTATGATTATAAAACAATATCATTATACAATTTTTTCTAATTAGATTTAGAATATATTACATATTAATTGATGATATATAGATGGATAAACGGATATTTTCGGTTATAGTTATTTTGGATTCGGTTTATTCGGTTTACGGTTATTTCGGATTCGATCGGTTATTTCGGGTTCGGATATTTCGGGTTTGAAATATTTATATCCAATCGGGTATATTATTTTAATCGGTTCGGTACGGTTCGGATATTTATCGGTCGGGTTCGGTTCGGTTATTCGGATTCGGTTATTTTGCCCACCCCTAACCCCAAGTATCAAGAATCGTCGAAACCACCATTGTATTTGTTTTTCAAAATTATGCATTTTGGGGATTTAAAAAGAAGAAACAAAAAGGTTAGGGGTCTTACTGCAAACCAGAAATTTCGATCTGTGAAAAGTCAAAGCTGGTAGAACTGTCCGGACTTCCCCGCGGCGACCTTACGCCTTTTGACCTCGCCGCCGGCGACATCTCCGGCGACGGTTGCTTCACCGCCAACACTTTGCATTCACAACTTCTCATTGCCCATCTACACAATCATAATCGTAACTTTAAAAAAATTACTATCTTTTAACTCTACTGAATTATAAATTTGTCACTTTGTATTCAATGCTATTAGGTCATTTTTGCCCTATCTATATGTATCCATTCATTTTGCTCTATCTGCCCATCTACACAAATCATAATAATCATAACTTAAGAAAAGGATATAATATTTTATTTAATAAAATATTCTTATATTTATTTTAACTCGATCGACTATTAATTTATCAACTTGTGCAGGGTCAATGTTCTTATATTATTTTTGCTTTATCTATTTTGTATTCATTCATTTTGTTTTTGTGTGTGTGTATGTATATATATATATATGTTTTCCCCTGTTTTATACATAAAATTTGCAAATTAAATTATTTATAGAAAATTTCCATAAATGTTAATTCAACAAAAAATAGCATAAAAAACTGGACTTAGTGGGAAGTTTTAATTCTTTTCCATCTTCGATAATTACTTCTTGGTATGAAAATGTGCATCTAGGGGGAGGTTAGGTATTTCGGAAAAACCCCGTAACTTTGGTTTCGATCAAAATGGTACCTGTAAAGGAAGCTGTTCTGATGGAGACCAACGAGAAGCGTAGAAGCACCGATCTCTCTCACAACCTCCGCGATCGTTTTCCCATCTTCATCTCCTTCTCTGACAATTATCTCCGTATTCGTCTGCAAAAAAGGACTCAAATCAACCGAATCATTGGTTTCAGACCCCATACTTTTAAATTCGATCAATTTAAACCCGACGTTGAAGAAGTCGTCGCAGATTTGCCGGAAAGAGAGGGCGAGGTGGTATCCGCGGAGGCGGAGGAGCCGAGCTGCCGCCAAAGCCGCCGGAGAATTCTTCTTCCGGCGCCGCGGCGGAGGAGAGAAGACGTGGAGGAGGACGATGACGTCACCCAGACGCAAGAGATTGTGCAGTGCCCATTGCAAGGCCGTCTTCGCCGCTTCTTCCTCCTCCACCACCACCACTATCCTCTGCATCTCTCCCATGGATTCTCTCTCTCTCCCTCTCTCTCTCTCTCTCTAGATACTAACAAAGAGAAAAAGGGTTTCCTCTCTCTCTCTCTCTAGATAGCAACAAAAAGGAAAAGGGCTTTCTTCTCTCTCTATGTCTAGATTTTGTTCTGATTGGAAGTGTTATTAATGGGTTCGGTTAATGTTGCAATTCTTGTGATTTTCTCTCCATGTGTATCCGAGTTCCCACATGTATATATAGATACATTATACGTGTATATGTGTGTATAGATTACATAAAATGAGGGGGGGGAAAGTTTTTTTTTTAATTATGGACAAAAGGGTATTCATTATATATATATATATATATAATGGAAATGCGTAGGCCAAAGACTAATAAAAACATGGACCATGTTTTCTTATTGGATAAGAGTGAATGTGTTGCCACCCAGGGGTGTACATTTTTATCCGAGATCTACGTATTTCCGGATATCCTCTCTCGCGGCTATTCGAGATTTATTAGTCGTGAGATAATGAGATAGAGATCGGGTTGTGTGAGATGAAAAACTCAAGTTTTAAGTTCGGGGTTGAATTCGAGAATTTTACGACGGGTTATCAAACGAGTACCCAGTAAAAAAAATTATAAAAATATCTTTAATTTTTAATATATTTACAAAAACACTCCTAACTCTAATTCACAACATTTGCTCTCATACTCTCTTCTTCAGAAAAGCGATCTCCACAGTTTGCAACTCTCTCGGCCTCTCTGTCTCTCTGTCTCCCGCGGATTGACCATTGTTTCTTTGTCACCGCTGTTCGATTCTCCTCCGTCTCTATCGTTCACTTTTCCCCTGTCTCCGCTGTTCGATTCTCCTCCGTCTCGTTCGCTTTTCCTGTCTCCGCCGTTCGGATCTCCTCTGTCTCCAAGTAAATCTCGTCTCAAGTCTTTCTGTCGTCGCCGGATCGACTTCTGTTTTTTTCAGATTTTGTGGAAAATCATTGAATTCATCTATCACACATGTTGAGGTTGGTCCGAATACTCACATCTAATCTAGATGTGTATATTCTTTTATTTGTGCAGGTATGCTCTTCATATGTGTTCAAGAATTATGATGATACATTTTGGATTTATGTTTTAGATGTTGAAAGATTGTTTTGGATGTTGATGTATTTTAGATTTTATTCATCTTATAATTATGTTGTTGTTGTTAATGTATAAGTATTATAGATTTGCACAGTTTTTTTTTTTAATTATACACCGGTTCGGATTTGGATCTTGTGAATACCCGAGTCGTGGATACCCGGATTTTGTAAGATAAAGATCGCGATATTACAATAAAAAATCCGATGAGATCGAGATGAAGTTCGGATACCCTCACTGCCATCTTAAAACTATTTGGCAATATTTTTTACCTCTGCAATTAAGTTTGTTTCTTTCTAAAAGGAGTTCAAATCGAAACATTTAAATCTTATACATTCAGAATAAGCCTCGTTCGTTTTTGGATCTAATTTTAATTTTTTTTTATGGATGCTATCATAATCAAATCTGTATTTAATATCTAATATGAGAAAATTATCGTGTTTATTTTGGCCAATGTTTTTGTGGTTATAGACATGCACATTTTTCATTAAATTGTTGTAAGGATACCTTTTAGAGTGGCATTAATGTAAAAAAAAAAAGTGTTGCCTTTTGAGTTTTACGTTAAAAAAAAAAAAGAGATATTCGAAATTAAATCGACATTAGAAATCAAATCGACATTAATAACGAAAATATCTGTGGATTGCATCACGCGTTCCTTCTGCGCGTGTGCTGCCATCCCCTTCGTTTACGCGCTTATTGTTCTCAAGGACTTTTAACATTATAGATCTCAAATTGGTATGGGTTAGATGGTTTAACCCAACCCAATTATTATTATATTTGGATTATTTTTTGGGTTATAATTATTTTATAGGTCAAATGGATTTTAATTGGTTTTAATGGGTTAATCCAAATAATCTATTAAACATTACATTCTTTAATTACTAATTTAGTTTTGATTAAATAAAATATTAAAAATATATTTATAAATAAAGTCAATATATTTATATTTCAAAATAAAAATTGAATTAATATGAATTATTTATTCAAATTCGATATAAAATTAAATGTACAAAAATTATTTAAAAATAAAAATTGAATTCAAATCAAATATAAAATAATTAAAAAAACTGATTTTTTTTATTAAAAATGAGAATTTTATAATAAAAATCAAATTTGGACCGAGATAAATCTATCCAAATCGAATTTGGCTCCAAACGGATCGATTCGATCCGAATCGAATCCGGTTCAAAATGGATCGATTCGATCCGAATCAAATTCGACTCGAAACGAATCAAAACGGATTGATTTGATCTTTTAATTGAATTTGACTCGAAACGAATCAAAACATCAATTCAATTCGAATCAAATCGAATTCGACTCGAAACAAATCAAAACAATCGATTTGAATCGAATTCAACTCAACGGAATCCAAACATATCAATTGTATCCAAATCGAATTCGACTCGAAACAAATTAAAACGGATCGATTTGATCATTTAATCGAATTTGACTCGAAACGAATCAAAACAATCAATTCGATTCGAATCGAATTCGACTGGAAACGAATCAAAACATATCGATTTGATTCGAATCGAATTCGACTCGGAACAAATCAAAACATATCTATTTGATTTTAATTGAATTCGACTCAAAACGATCAATTCGATCCAAATTAAACCGAATTCGATTCAAAACGAATCAAAATAGATCGATTCAAATTTAATCAATCGAATTGATTCGAAATGATTTCGAAATGAACTTAATTTGAATCTTTTATTTGTATATATTGTTTATTTTATTTGTTGGATATTGATATTAACGTAATTTAATATATATATATATATATATATATATATATATAATTAAATTAACGTATATAAAATCATTTTTTTAGTATTTTAAAATTACGGAAAACATTTCTTTTTAAATCCTAAAAAAAATAGGATGATAATCTAATGGAATATTTTTTTTTAAATTCTTGTTAGAAAAGATTTAAAATATTAAAGTGATTAAATGAGTTTTATGGGTTTTATGGATTGACTCAATCCATTTAACTATTGTTATTGGGCTAAACGCCCAAACCGATAATTTATTAAAGCCTAATCGGTTATGCCAATATGTCATTACTAGCTTTTATTTATTTTTTTTTTCTTTTTAAAATGGGTTTTTGTTTGGCAATATATCCGCAATACCCTTTGACTGCTATTCCAACTTCTGATACTACCCTTGAAACAAAAAATTAAACAAAAAAGATTCCTTATCATAGCAAATGACACAAAAAAACCCCAAACATTTATGAATAGACCAAAAAACCTGATAAATTTTGAACAAAAATCTGAAAGAAAAAAAAATAAAGAGAAGCATGGTAACATCTCTCTCCTCAGTCATGTCTTCTCTCTCTCTCATCAGTCACGTCTTCTCTCTCTCTTCACTCATGATTCGTCTCTCTCTCTTCTAAAACTCGCGATTTTTCTCAGCCACGTCTTCTCTCTCGCTCGAAACCACCGAACCGTTCCCGTAAACTGCCCTAAGTTTCATTTTCTCTCGACGCTCTCTCTTTGGGGAGACAGAAGAAGCAATGCGCGACTGGAAAAAAATGGCAAATTCAGGGTTTTCGTCACATTCTTCGAGCGAAAGTGACAGCCATATGGAGATTTCGGAGTTAGATGGACACAAGGTAAGTTAAACTTCAATTTCTTTGCAAATTTCGGAGTTAGATGAACATAGTTGTTGTTCGATTGAAGTGTGAGTTGGGAATTTGAAGGATAGCGCATTAGGGTTTTGGGCATTTTTGAAATTTGGGGATTTCGAAATAGAATTTTGGTTTGAGACTTTTTGATTAAAATCGAGTGAGATGGTTGAGTTTCGGTCACAATGGATGAGTTTTAGTCAAATAAGACAATTGATATAGGACAGAACACGGTATGGGTCGATGGATGTATAGATTGTCATGAAGAATCGGATGACCTAAGGATTCAAATGCTATGATCTTACGGTCACAGTCACAGTTTGTATAGTCACTAGGTCACAGTCTCAAAGGTCTCAGTGTCATGTTTATATAATCACAAGGTCACGCTTTTGGAAGTCGGACTATGACTCACAGATACTATAAGTGTACTCGGTCATATAATCACAATCACACAATCACAATCACACAGACACAATCACACAGTCACGTGGTCACACGGTCACGATCCCATGGTCACAAGATCACATGATCACAGAATCTCAAGATTTGATGTTGATTGTATTTACTAACATGTATTGTTTTATTCTGTAGCACATGGATGAGGCGATGTATGAACTCCGAACCCGCGTTATAAAGAATCACGTGACCTTCATTGGATGCAATTACTTGGTGTGTGACACCATGTTTGCTGAGTTAATAAATACATGGGCCGAATCGGGAGATATGACAACTTTGGGCGATCTACAACCATACTTCAATGGAAGGCTTCCAATTGGCTGTGCAGAGACATCGTTGATCAGCTACGAGGGATTCGTGAGTGTGCTTAATATTCTCAGATTTAGCAATGATGAAATCAATTGCAATTGGATTGCCATTAAAGTGGATTTCAGTGAGAAAACTTTGGAAATCTACGAGTGTCAAGCCAAACTGCAGGAAAAGGCGATAGAGGCAGTTCAAAAACTCTGTCATGTCGTTCCGAAGTTGTGTTGTCTCACTGGGTCGGAAGCTTTTGCTGATGGAGATATATTGGACATTGAGTATGTGCAGGATGTACCCCAAAACAATAGGGAAGAATGCGGGGTTTTCGCAGTGAAGTACATCGAAGTCATTTGCCTTGCCAAAGAGCGGATGCTATTACCGTTGATATGCAATGACAATGTCACGCTAATCCGTGAACAACTACCAATAGCAATATTCGCTAATGGCAAGCCTCAGAGGTTTAAGAAGAAGAGAGAGTGAACGATTTCTAAACCTTTTTTACATTTATATTGTTTTGAACCCTTTTTAAGACTACTTTTGTTTGTTTGACATTATCTTTTTTATTAGTATTTATGTTTGTTTGGATTAAGTTGAAAAAAATCTTGGATTCTTAATGTTTTTATAGAAAATTATGGGGTTAAAATTTAATAGATGAAAATTAGGGGTTAAAATTTGAGAGGAAAAAAATATAGGGTTAAAAATTGGGAGAAAAAAATTTTAGGGTTAAAATTTAGGAGGAAAAAATATAGGGTTAAAATTTGGAGGAAAAAATTTTAGGGTTAAAATTTGGGAAGGAAAATAAATATAGAGTTGAATATTCAAACTGGGACCTACAAAAAATCTGGCGAATTCTGACTATTTCTTCGTATGGGTCTCACAACATATTTCGGTCACAATGGGTCACAACCGGTCACAACTTTCGATCCATGCGATTTTTGTCAATTTAATCAGTGTACAACGTCACACATACCTCATAAGCCTATTTTATATTGATTTGAACAATAAAATATGGGTTTGATGATTTTTTTGGTTTCAAAGTTGGTATTCAAAATGTGTTCCTATATGTTTCATATTGTTTTATGAGTGATTTTGGCAAAATTGACATATTTCTTTTACAAACCCATTTAAATAAAATTAAATTTTGCCTCTAACACTATATATTTGATATATACACTCTGATAAACCATCCTCAAGCTTTAAAATTCAAGTTTGGTTTATATTTATCAATACATTTCGGTCACGGGTCACAGTCGGTCACAATGGTCACACAGTGTAAAATTGCACTTCGGTCACATGGTCACATGCTGGTCACAATGGTCACAACGTTGTCTCATGTGAGTCAAATCATATAGTGTCTAACTTAAACCAGATATATGTCAAAATTCATCTTCAATATTAATACATCTTTATTATGGTATAAACACAATATTATATATCATTACATTATATAAACACATTACAATATCATTAACCAAAGTTCTTTGACATTATTGTACAAATGTCTTGCAAACACCTCATAATACCAATACACCACACAATTATTATACAGATTTTCAACATTGTCGATGTTTTTCACTCCAAAATAGTTGTTCTCTCTGACATTGTCGATGTTGATGTTCCCGCTACACATTTGATTCTCTTCCATGCTTCACCACGACCAAGATACCGATTTTGTTTAAGCCTCCCACATTGTCGTTTCTCATCCATTATAGGAGGCATAACCATAACATTTGCAACATCCGATAGCCATCGGGGACCACAACATGCTTGTCATTCCATAGGTAGGTGGGTTTTCTGTTTTCTTTTATATTTAGTAAATAGTTCAGCTTCATCTTTACTTTATCTTTATCCACCTTCATCTCCGAACATAACTCTCGAACAAGTTCACTGTAGGTCATCTCCAAGGGAGGACAAAAGAATAACAATCTTTGGTTTTCCATAACCCTTCATTCCCATTCATATTCTCCATTCTTATTCTATATCCAAGCACCGGCATATAGAAAATATATAATTGTTGACCTCTCGTCTCGCCCATCCATTATACCACTGGAAAACAGAGTTACAAAATGAAGATCAATTCGACCATTCTCAATATTGTGATCATGTAATCATGCGACTATGTGACCTTGTGACCATTATTACCAATCTGACCATTATGGAACATGTGACCATGTGACCATGTGATCATGTGACCTTGTGACCTTGTGACCTTGTGACCTTGTGACCTTCTGACCTTGTGACATTGTGACCTTGTGACTATTGTGACTCTATTCCTGTTGTCACCCATGTGACTGATTTTCCTAATGACTCATGAACCATGTGACCAAGTGACCCTGTAATAGTGTGACCGCGTGACCACTTCACTACATAACCCCTAATCTATTTGTATGATGCACATTGTGACCATTGTGTCATGTTTCTATAATCACCCGTATAAGTGTTGTGCACATTGTGATCATTGTGACCCATATACCCATGTTGCCCGGAATGCATCCAAAATGCAGATCTGATATAGATCTTTGTTTACAAATGACACAACTACAGAAAACACAACAATTGGAAGGAAAAAAACCGCAACAACCATTAATATGTATAAAAAAAACTGAGATTTCGACACAAACTTACATATTTCCACTTTCGTCACTGATTTCGTCTTGATTTGCCCGTAATTTTGTCCAAATTCGACAAATTTTGAAGACAAAATAGCAAAATGAGGAGGAGAGAGAAAACGCAGTAGAGAGAGAGAGCTTAGTCGACAACGGCGAGAGGAGGAGAGATAAACCGTTTTTGAAGAAAGAGAAACCCTAAAAAAAGAGAGTTTTTTTTTTAAATTTATTCTAAAGGGTATTTGTGTAATTTGTGAATGAAAGGAGTAAATTAGAAGTTGAATTTTTTTTTTCATGAGAAAGGTAGCACTAGAAGTCCTTGTAGCACATTTGGAAGTTACCCTTTTTGTTTATGAAAACTCTTTTGTATTAATTATGGGCCTTATCGAGTCACAAATTATATTTAAGCAGACGATACTAAATATTTTGTTAGTCTCGGCCCACTTTACCAACTTTACAAATATTTATGTGAAATTTCCAAAATTCGAATTTAAAATGTTTAAAGCTATGAATGAACCATTAGCCACAAATATGATTTTTAAAATACGATGAAACATATATTTTTTTAGGGAAAAAAAACAAAAGTGAATGTATAAATTTAATTTCAATAAAAAACATTGTGAAATTGTGACAAAATGAAATTTGTATGGATGGTTAAAACTTAAAAGTCATTTGGGATAAAACCTAATGACTTCATTTTTTTTAACTATCTTGTCACAAAAAAAAAACGCTCTCTAGTCTTGTTTCCTATTTCACCATATAAGTTAATTTGACAAAAAAACAATAATACTCTTGACATATGAAGAATTGAATCATGATTTTTTGGAGATTAAATTAGATATTAGACAAAAATGGAAAAAAAAATCTACAACAGAGAATTTTGAGACATGATTAGAAGACAACAGAGAAGATTCCAACATTCAATGATTCAAGACATGAGTGTTCCTTCCAAATACTCAAAAAGATGAAAACTTTCTCACAACTTGTGTACTATTGTCACAACCTTTGAGATCAAAGGGCCATAAAATTTCTGGTATCAGGGTGAAGATCCACTGTTCGGCTTCTGTCTCTTTGCCGATGGAGACTTGAAGAGGTTCCGGACACAGGTGATAGGATCATCCACCTAACGAGATCACGAACAGAGGAACATCGAAGACTTTCGAGTAAGAATACTGAAACATCAAACAGTGATTGAATGACGAAACCCGAAAGATGTCTACGCGAAAGTTGTGGAATATGCAATAGAGACACAGGTTTCGATCTAAATCATGCAATCGGGTGATGATCCAGATCCAGACGACATGATCGGGTGAAATTGATTTGTTCTTCATTCATTGTAAGCCAGACAAACAAACAGGATGAACCACAATCACAACTTTGGTGCTTTTTGCTATACCTGCGTTTTAGATTTGAACCCACTACTCTATAAAAAGGTATGTATTATGATCCCATATTGAACAAATATTGGATTTAGCTTTTCAGGGTAAGTTCTATCTATGGGTCCCAATAACAATCTGTTTAAACATAGCATCCGAACTCTAAACACGTGTTACCATGCCTAGGAAATCGAACAACTACGTCAAAAGCTAAAGAAATAGCCACGGAATCTACCTTGAGCAAGGAAGTGGCTGATGGGGAACTCTGAGAAGATTCTCTCTGGCGTTGTAACGCAGACAGAGTCTGTCTCCATCCAGGGCCTCTCCTACCAGTTGGCAAGATCCAAGGACAAAAATGCCTATGTTGCCTGATTGGATCAAACTCCATCTGTTTGCTTGAAGCTGCTATTTGACCTGATAATGATGGGTTCATCATATTTTTAGCCAAACATACTCCAAAGGAAGAGACTATATATATGCACAAGGATTCTTTAGATATAATAACTAGTTTGTGATGCATAGGATCAGCGCTTATAGTAAACATCCATGTTATGCACTCGAAACAAATTGCTATACCGAAAGTTACCTGAAGTTGAATGCTTTTGTTTGTTGTTTTCGTGAAGAGATTTCTCAGCCATGACTTCCTGGTCTTTGGATTGTAGTTCAGTATTCACGGTAACATTAGGGTCGCTTCTTCCATTCTCAGTTCTGATCTCTTCAGTGTCAGCCATTTCTTGATCATTATTCTCTTTAGCACCATCACTGTTCTCAGCAGTTTTTAACTGCTGATCCTGAATATCACCATTGTTCCCCTGATCACCTTTTCCATTCTCTATAAGACCTATCTTTTCGCTCCCAGATGAAATCACACAATCACGGTTTCCCTGTGTGGGATCTCTAAACTCAGAAGCAAACCTCAACCTCAAGTTCCTACCAATGATAGGAAACGATATCGTTGCTTTGAAGTTCTGCTTTGTTGCTGGAGGCCCTCCTGCTATGGTAAAGTTTAAACTTGAGTTTTGTTCCAAGACATTAGCTCTCTGGTTAGGAAGAGTATTGCTTCCTGAATCATGACCCCCAGAATCTTTTTGTCTATTGACTTCCGTATAACCGGTGACTCTATGCAACTCTAGTGGTCTTGGAACGACAGAGAAAACCCAGAGTCCAGCACAGGCTCCACAGAGCTTGCAGTCCAGAACAACAGAATTGGGATCAGACCTTAAAGATTCATGGTTTACCGGGTTTGCACCATTCTCAGGAATCCCACTTGTGAAGGAGGTTTGAGTGGATACACTTAGAAGCTTGCCTGTAGCAGGTTCTGGCAATAAATCGACAACACTTGTAGTTCTTGACGAATCACCTGGCTTCTCCTTACAATCCACTATATAAGGAAGTGCCCGTGGTTCCCAGCCACATAAACTTATAAGTTTTTGTGCCTGCGAATGTCCAGACTGATATCATCAGATAAAACTTGTAGATGTACCAATATTGCACTGAGGAAGGAAAAGGGTGCAGTAGGCATTCAAAGTAATAAGAAGGGACACTAAGCTGTTCTTATGACATGCATGGATGCATCGAGTTAATCAAGATGATCATAAGTAGAGATACTTCTTCAGATGGATCAGTTTGAAGTGTATTGATAGAGGGCAAGCTAACATGAGAATCATCTAATTGAACAATCAAAGTACCTTGAAGCAAAACATAGGCAAAATAAATGTTACAATACAGATAACGTAATGGCTGTCCAAATTGTTCAAAAGAATAATTGAGATAACCAGAGTGTAGAAGCTCAAACCTGATAGAAAAGTTGAGCTGAGCTAAACTCAGAAGTGTCGCCAAGGGACTGCGGTCGAGAAAATTCACCAGGCATGTTGCCAGATAATGGCGTAATGGGTTGTTTGAGAAACTCTTCCAGCTCAGGGCTCTTCATGTACTCAATGGCCGACGGTGAAACCACTGGCAGGGCCAGGAGTTGAAGCAATGCATCTGACCGTTCTTGAAATCTGTCTACTAGATCCTGCGGTGTCAATGGAGGGAAATCAGCTAGGGTTTCTTCACAGGAATTATCTATCCATGGGCAAAGCAGTTTGTGTCCACTATCAAGCTTTAAGCTGAAGACTGATGCCGCTTTCTCCACTGTAACACATTGATAAGATATCTACTTTAACTGAGAACTTTATAGATTCACAAAATCAAAGCTAGACAGTGATAATTCACAAAAGACATTAGGCCATACCTTGTTGCCTTGACCAGGAAGATGGGGTTGAAAAGAGAAGATGAGCTCCACAAGATTCACAAGCTAAGGTGTCCATATCAACATTCACCCATCCTCTCCTCGCACAATTTACAGCACTGATAACCTACAACACAGAAATTTGTCAACTAAAAACTTCAAAGCAAGAATTTAGCAACGATCAGATGGAAATGACCCAACTATACACTCAAATGAGAGAGAGCAGCAGCATATTGCAACATCAAATCATACAAACGAGAAGAATTTAGTTTGAAGGTTTTTTATTTCAGAAACCGGAAGGACAGACCTGGGGCTTAGCAAACCACATCATGGACTTAAACGTAGATAATCTCTTCATTAGATCTCCTCTGTCCCATGGCCTGCAAAGAGCAGAATGCGATGACCCGGATGAAGCTGTGAGATTCATACGCCTATCAGTAGCATCTAACCCAGTTCTTGGCTCCACCAATGCCAAGGCAGATGAAGGATTAGGACGCTTTTTGCCTCTAGATTGTTGCTCTCCAGGTGAACTACATAAACAGAGAATAGCGTATGAACACAGGGATAAGACACAAAACCAAACTAAGGAAACCCTTAGGCCAAAACTCAAATCTGTAGCTTAAGGGTTCATAAAATGCATCATTTTCTAGCACTAGCTAAGACAATACAAGGGTCATTCATTACTACAGTATCACTGCAATGCGCTAATGCTAAGAAATCTTAGCAAGCTCTGATTCAAGATGGTAGCTAGAAAGTTTTTCACTTAAAACATGAACAGAACCCAAATTCATAGACATTGCATTGTCAATATTGAAAAGGACTAGAAGTTTACCATACAAATTCGCAAATCAAAGAGGTCTTATGTCTACAAACGTCCCTAATCTCAAAGATGCAAAGTCATTAGTGACCATAAAAGACGAAATTAACGCTTGGCTTCCGTGAAATCAACCTTTCGAACTTTTTTTCTCGCGTTTCATTAACAACCAAACAAAAATGGGGAAAAACCCTCCAGAAAAAACCCATCAAAGGAAACTGAGGAAGAAGACGAAGAAGAAGGGTACCTGGTAGAGGAAGAAGAAAGAGGAGACTTTGAAGGAGGACTGAAGAGCTTGTCCATGATCTGGTGGAACCTCTTCTCTGAGTCGTGTGCCATGTCCGATTCAGTTGCCCGATCCTTACAGAATAATCTTTGGAAACCCTAATCCGACCAGTGCAGATTCGTCACCGTCGTCTTCTTCGTTTCGGCTCCTCGACGACGCGCGACGAGAGTATCGTATCGTGAACAAGATTGCAGGGCTCTGAGCTTCGAAGTCGGAAGCTCCGAAAACGACAGGGGTTCATGTCGTTTTGCTCCCTTCTGCCAACACAAAATAAATTACTAGGAGATAACCGCGCGTCGGATATTTTTGTTATTATTATTATAAATTGTTTACCTTTTCATTATAAATTATAACTTAAATGAAAATTCGTTGATATGATTATAACATAAATTATCTTATTAGATCAATATATATATATATATGAAAAAACGTAAAAAATGAAAGAATTTAAATATTATTATATTATAAAATCATTCTTATATTGAATAAACTTATTAATGTAATTGTATATATTTTTAAAAATCAAATTTATGAATATATATTGTAATTGGATATTTTCTGTCATATATTTTTACACGTTGTGTTGAAAAATCTATTTTAATATTTTTAATTAAATAATATCGGAAAAGCGTTGAAATAATAAGATATTTATAATATTTTTAATTAATTTTTATATAAATTATTTTCGATTGTAGTTTCTTATAGAGAAAATCCCAAAAAAATTACCGAATTTGGAGATAGTTGACATGTTAATACTGAACTTTTCCAACTTTCAAATTAAATATGAACTCGTTGATTTTGACATAAAAAATATTGAACTTATAAATCTTTGACAAAAACCTCATTGACGTTAAACGGCATTAAATCGATCAACGGTTAAGCTCATGTGGTGGATGATTCAACTGTTAAAGAATACACACATGAGAGCGTCAACCGAACCGAAGCCAAAAATCAATCTAAGAGAAAACAATGTTATGGCAATTCGATGGCATCTATTTATACAAAATGGAAAGAGGATCACGACAATTGACAACTTACCAAGTGTACAAGAGGACAAATATCACGCAAGGAAACTTTGGCTATAATGGAGCAACATATCTATCAAAATATAGTCATTTCTTTATTTACCTATTTCTGACATTTATGTACACATGTATCCGTTGGCTTCAACATTCTCTCAAGCGTGTATATATGCACATAATATGATGTAATTTAGGATTAAGGGAATAAAGTGAATGTTCCTGTATTCATCCCCTGTTCATCTCGTCTTTTGAATCCTAAATCGGATTTCTACAAAACCGAACTCAATCTCTTTTCTTCTTCGGAATCTGTCAAACATATTCTCATTCTTTATTTTCTACGTGGTATCAGAGCCTGGTTCGATCTGCTCTTTATCTTTTTTTTTCTCAATCTCTTTTTTTTTTTAGTTTTGGATGTTCATATATCCAAATCGTTCAAATAGAAGTAAAAATCCCAAAATCAAACGAGGTGCTGTGATAAAAAGAAGTCAAACCTAAAAACTCTAAGATCAAGCGAGGTGTTATGACAAAAAGAGTTAAAGGTAGAACTTCAAAGTCAAGCGAAGTGATTTAAACATGGGTAATATTCTCTAAAAGAACTAAATTTGGTGTTTATGGATTTTTCAAAAGACAATGAAAATATCTATGGATTTTTATCGCATTATCTTTTCAAGATTGATTTTTGCATTCTTTCAAAATCAATCTTGAGGGGGAATGTTGAAGTAGGAAAATGAATATGTGATTGGAGGAAAATCTAAATTTTGGAGGAACACAATATTATGTTAAATATTGTGAATCATATTTATTTCCGTTATATCTATATTTCCTTTTATTTCATTTGTTAATTTTCCTATAAATATGTGAGTTATTTTCATTGTAATGAAACAAGAAGAAGAAGAGATGTAACAATAAAAGTAATTCCGTTCCTTTCTATTTGTCTTATTTTATTTCCGCATTTTATTTTTCTACATGGTATCAGAGCACCAAGGTCCTTGGACCCCTCTGTGATTTTTCTTTTCTTTTCATTTCCGCAGTTAAATCTCCATCACAATAATGGAGTTTTATATGCCAAAGAAGGATTCAAAAGTCCTTGAAACTTTCACATATATAAGAGCTCTTAATTTCATCCGTAATGTCACAAATGAAATGCCTTTGGAGCAGATGAAAAGTGAAAGCACGATTCTTTGGTCAAAGCTTGAAGCACTTCATCCCGCATCAAGTAGCAACGAAAGAGCCAACATCAATGCAGCCCTTGTTTATCTCTCCATGCTAGACGGTTCATTCAACGAATTGAGTCTTCAAATACTCGATGAGGAATCTCTACCATCTATTAACGAAGTTAGGGCGATGGTGAGCAAAGTGGAGTTAGGCAGACTGCTCCAAGGGAGAACAACATGTAAGTATAGCGAAACCGAATACTATAATGATGCCTATTACAGTTTTTGTGCTAAAGTTTTGCAGAGGCTAAAGGATGAGGCCATCTATCAACAAGATGATGGGAACAAAGTGGTGCACTCCGAGGAGGACCAAGCAGCCACAATCCCCACAGAAAAGAAAATATCCATCACAACCGACATGGATAATGATGAAACTGCAGAGGCAAACGAAATCATTATGCAATCTGAAAACGATCAGATCTTAGGAACAGATGAAGAAAGACAAAGTGAGGGGCAGATAGAGACAATAACCATGGTGGACGACTTCCAAGAGGAACATAATTTCCAAAGTGAAGCGATGACCAAGGCAATGATGTTACAATCCAAATCTATTCAATACGACACGGAATGACTTCATTCGGTTAAGGGGGAAATTTATGTTTTTCCCAAGGACTTCTTTCCAGACCGTTGGTCTGAGGGAGAATGTAAGGTGAAAATTCAAACCAATGGTAAAACACTCTATCTTCTCTTGTTTGATTATAATCACGTTTTTGCAACATTATTTTTTGTTTTAAATATAAAACGGAGTGCTTTGGCCTCCTTTGTGTATTTTAATTGGACTCGTGAGTATTTATAGAATTTAGGAACTAGTCTAGAGATGCATTGCAATTCTGAAGGGGAGTTATGGAAGATAATGCAACAATGGAAGCAGATTCAACGTGCATGGACAAACTTTTACAACGATGAAGGCATTTGCTCGTCAAGATTGGCTTTTCGATATTTCTCCAAGTCAATCTTGAGGGGGAATCTGTCAAACATATTCTCATTTTTTATTTTCTACATCAACGCCTCGTCATCCGCCACGTCAGATAAGCATTTTAAAAATAAAAATAAAAATAATTTGAATTATAATTAAAAAATAAAATAAAAATTAATAAAAATTAAAAAGAGTAAAAGTAAAAAAGTAAAATAAAAAACGAAATTTAGAATTTAACATAAAAATTTAACATAAAAATTTAACATAAAAATTTAAAAATATATAATTTATATGCAATATATATAGTCATATATATATATATAATCTTAAAAATTAAATATGTATATGTATATATATATACACACATATATATATATATACAAATTTAATATTTAATATTATATATATGTATATATACATAAACATATATATACTTACATTCACAAATTCATATGTATATATATATATATATATATATATTTATGTATATGTATATATGTATATATTAATAAATATATACATTTAATAGTTACTATTTTATGTGTATATATATATATATTGTATATTGTATATTTTTTGTTTTTGTTTTTATTTTTTATTTTAAATTTTAGTTTTAAATTTCAATTTTTAATTTTAAATTTTTAATTTAAATTTTAAATTTTAAATTTTAAATTTTTAGTTTTTTATTTTTATTTAAAATTTAAATTTTAAATTTTTATTTTTTTTTTATTTTTTTCTTTTTATTATTTAATATTTTTTATTTTTTTCTTTTTATTATTTAATATAGATGACGAGGCGTTGAGTCATCCGCTACATCAGCTCAACCGTTGGTCGATTTAACGCCGTTTAACGTCGATGAGGTTTTTGTCAAAGATTTACAAGTTCAATATTTTTTGTGTCAAAATCGACAAGTTCATATTTAATTTGGAAGTTGGAAAAGTTCGGTATTAATATGTCAGCTATCTCTAAGTTCGATAATTTTTTTGGGATTTTTCCCTTATAGTTTAATGGCCAATTTATAATGATATGTTAGGTATGAACGTCGTTAAATACCATCACACAACAAACCTATGATTTCAAAATACACATAGCATATTTAAATATATGCATGACAAAAATGAAGACATAATTGCAATCACATTATTTGAAGTTAATCATTTCAAATTAGAATACACTCGGTTTTTCATTCTGATAGTATATTGATGATTTGGCGATGTATTTATTATTGGTTTTTTCATCTTAACAATCTTAATTGAAAAATTTATACGTATAACTTTAATTAAAATTAAAAAGAGACATTTAAAACAATAGATAATATATTCAAAACAAACCCAATAGATGAAAATGTTTTAATCGAGCAACAGTAATAAATTTTGTAATCAATCATTAAATCATTGAGATAGTCATAATTTTTTATATATATACATAAAAAATATAATAATGAGAAAAATCGAATGGAATAAAATATATAAATATAAATATATATTTATAGCATATTATGTGTGATATTTGCAAAGACAGTGGTTTACTGTTGAGATATTTGTAGTATAGAAAATAGACAACATATGTATTTTTGTCAATTTTTTATTTTTTAAAATGTGACCTATTATATGTGTGTTTTATCTAACTAACTATCGTTTTATTCTTTTTGTTTTTTCTTATCTTTAATAAATAATTTTGAACATACTGTACTGCTTGGTTTTATTAGGAAAATCGAGTTTTGAAATGTTATTAGATAAAAAAAAAATCCAATTATCTTGTCTTCTTGGTAGTTTTCAGGAAATTTAAATTAGTTTTTTACCGTACAAAATTCAATCTGAAATACTAAAATAGCATTTGAGAAGTTCACAAAACATGATAGGACTAATCTGAGCCCTCTTTTTTCTTTAATTTTTTTCAACATAAAATTGAAGATGAAAAGAACCATATTTTCTAAAATTTAAAATTATTTTTTTTCGATTTAGTGACAATCTGATTAAATAATATTAATTATAGATTATTGCGTCCAATTATGCGTAAAATAAATCGTAATTGATGATTATTTGAACATGAAGTGGTTGCAGAGAAAAAAGTTGGCTGGGCAATGCACGGTCCGGTTAACTGTCGGTTCAG
>NW_010966178.1:1727472-1737089 GCF_000463585.1 Tarenaya hassleriana
AGCAGTGGATCTATGGTCCGGTTATGTGCCGGTTAAGTAACTTGAACAATCTGATTAAATAGCATCTATAAGACGTAAAAGAGACAGGGTACACTCACTCAGACAAACCCAAATAAAAAAAAGGACGATGGCAAAATCGTGAATATGGGGACAAATCGATGATTTTCAGGCGGAGGCGGAGGCGGAGGCGGAGGCGGAGCCGTAGGGGTTGGAGAAGCTGAAGCTGTTGCGTCCTTTCTTACCAGACTTCCTCGCCTTGGCAGCTCCGCTGTTGATGTTCAGACTCACCTTTGGAGGCGAAGAGAAGCAGAATGATGCCGCCACCGCCTGTTTCATTCAAACATTTCCGTTAAGCCCCGAAAATTTGTATCCGTGGATTGGCCCGTCTAACGGGTAAACTCTGAATCCTACTAGGGGTGGATGCGGTCGGGGTACCCGAATTTTCCAGTGTACTCTACTTTGGCATCACTCTCTCTCTCTCTCTCTCGGGTTTCTCAGTCGAGCCATCCAACCTTTAGATCTCATGGGGGTCGGTACCCTCTGAGGGCGAAGGAGAGAAGCGAGAGAGACATACTTGGGAGGACCGAGGGCGAAAATTTTGTAGTCTGACGAGGGTCGTTTCAAATTAAATCGAAACCCTAGGCCTCATCCCCTGGCCTCTCGCCATCGCTTCACGCCCTCTCCCCGTCGGCTAGGGGTTTACACACGAATACGGATACCCTGACCTTGAACCCAAAGCTCAGTGCTCAGATTCTCGGAGGCCACACACCCAATCTCCCTAAACCCTAAACCCAATCTTGCACAAAAACCAAAAGTTTAACAAAAGGTTGCTTTAGTTACCTGGAGGTCAAGTCGGTGGACGTTAAAAATGTCTTTCAACGAGTGCGAATTGTAAGCTGAAATATAAGCTCGATACGCCTCTTTGGCTAACTTGTTGAGATCAAAGGACTTGATCACACATTTCTCCTGCCATTTCAAAACACAAACCCCCCCATGTTTCCAAGTGTATAACTGAAATCTTAACCACAAGACAGCAAACAAAGGATTAGTAAGTAGTACCAGAAGAGATTGCACATTCAACAGCTTCTTCTCGTTGAAATCGAGCTCCTTTACAGGCACTTTTGCAGCCTGCAGATTAACCATAACGAAGAATCGGAGTCACCGAGATGAAAATTTTGTTTTTTTATAAATCGGATTTCTTTGTGATGGAAGAATTTTACCTTTAGATACCGAATGAACTGTAGCTCTTCCGGGATCAAGACGAGCAATGCATTCCCCTTTCCTCCTTCTCCACGAGCTGTTCGGCCAACCCTGTGGATATATTCCTAAACACCCGAAGAACCATAAAGCAATATAAGCTACAAATCTATATTGGCAGTCATTATCTTAGAGCAAACACAATGTAATGGTTTTTGTACCCTCGGGTTATCCGGAGGGTCATACTGCACAATCCAGTCCTATAGACAAAGATTCAACCAAAAAAAAAGGTCAGGTAATTCAATAACACGGAAAGTTTAAAAGAACAAACAATCTGAGGAGGTGAAAAGGTACCACAGAAGGAATATCGAGACCACGAGCTGCAACATCAGTACACAACAAGACACCCTTCTCCATATGCATGAAGTCGAAAAAGGTTTTAGTTCTTCTCTTCTGATCAAGACCTCCATGAATATCGAGGCAATCCACCTTAATTACTCTCATGATTTCAGCATGAAATTGGACCGACTTGCATGTAGAGAAGAAGACCATGATTTTCTTCTTTGGGTACTTCTTCAAGAAGGAAATTAGGAGGATGAGTTTTTTCGAGCTGGGCACAACGCAATAACCTTGTTCCAATCCTTCATTTGTCACCTACAGTTTCAAAAACTGCTTTAGTATAACACTGAGGAAATAAGTGTGGAAAAAGAGGTGGAAAAGCAAGAGCAATTCAATTTTTTTAATACCTTATGTCTACCATCATCCACATCAATATGAACAGGAGAGGTCAGTGATACCCGAGCTAGATCTTGAACCTGAATGTTTAACCAGTAAAATCATGATTTAGCATAGCAGGTCGTGGACCGACGCCAAAATGATTTGTGAAATTCCATAGCCAAGAAGTGAACAAACCTTAGATGTTTGGGTGGCAGAAAATAACGCAGTTTGTCTAGTCTGTAGAAATATGGTGAGAAGTTAATCACTCTGAACGAAAAAGGCATAGCAATAAAGGAAGCAAGTAATTTTCGAGGAAAAGAGAAATTTCTAAATTCCCCAAACTTCCTGATATCTTCTCCGAGCATTCCTTAAACCATATTCAATTAAGCTTGAAAAAAAAACAAGGCTACCATATATTTCATTGTGGAGTACCTTTGGTAAAATCTTGAGTATCTTATTCATGTCTTCCTCAAAGTTCTCTTCCAATATCCTATCGGCTTCGTCGATCACAAGGCACTGCAATTTAGGGAAGATGAAGAAACAAACATCCATTAGAAATTTAGAATTATACATAATATAAAAACAAAGTATTCTTATATCATTTATCAGTACTATTACAGGCCAAGCTAGGAAATCTGAGACATTAAGCTAGATATGTCGCTGACTGACGTTGTTTCTCCTTTGTAAATCTAATCTAGAAGTAGGGAAAATGGATGTCACTATCTTTTATTAAGCATTTTTTACTTTTCTCATCTATAGAAACCAGCGTTCCAGCCGATCATTAATAAAACATATGATTCAGAAGGGAAAAAAACACGAAAAAATGAAGCAATCTCAGAAGGACAGTACCTTTAGGTGTCTAAAAATGAATCGTTTTGTATGTTGAAGATGGTCAAGAAGACGCCCAGGCGTTGCTATCAACAAATTTGCACCCTTCACAATGCGTTCTGCCTCGGACCTTCTGTTATTACCGCCAATAACCATGTCGACAGTTAGTGAATGGTGCTTGAGAAGTTCCTTTGCTACGCCAAGAGTCTGATACCAATAATACCATTGAAACGGGAATTAGATAAGGCTGTAAGCCTGTAGCTTGTAACACCACCAAACATCTGAAAGACTGATAGGATCGTGAACGAGCCTATCATAGAGAAATCTAAACTTTTGCTGAGTTTAGGAACCAGAATACAATTAGAGGCGTATTCAACTTCCCTTTTTCCTTTTTGATCAACATCGTGATAATTTTTTCATAATGCAAAGCTCTCCTTTTACAGGAAGAGCTGTTGCCTAAACAGCTACAAAAACAACAATGTGTGATTCAAACATTATAAATCTCTAACAGGTTCTAGACCCACTTATTCCTAACTTCCAAACTCCAATACAAACATAACCCAACAAGAAACAAAATAATACAACCCACTAATCTAGAAGTCTATTAGAATAAAATACCATTCACCCTCGTCTTCGATATAATCTGTGTGACCTTTGTCCTTCTTCTACATTTGGACCTATGCAGGGATCATACTTACAGCAATTGAAAACCCAAGATTCATCCTAGTTTACTATTGTACCAATCTATGCATTATTTAGCTAACCAAGACATCCCAAGGATAAAAACGGGCACTGACCTGAATGGCGAGCTCCCTTGTCGGGCAAATTACAATAACACCGGTCCCGTTGTGTGGAGAGAAGCGTTCCTTGAGTAGCAACTCTACTGAAGGAATGAGAAAAGCTAGGGTTTTACCAGAACCAGTCCTGGCAGCACCAAGAACGTCTTTTCCCTCCAAAAGCGGTCGAATGGACCTCGCTTGAATCTGCACAATGATGAGCATTAGACACACACTTAATGCATAAGTGAACTATCCCCAAAAGAACCCTTTTTTTTTCCTGAATCTTGTTTAACGGGTCAGAGAAGTTCCATACACACACCTGTGTCATGTACTGAAAACCCATCTCCTTGATAGCTTCAAATGTATGTTCAGACAATTCGAGAGATTCAAAGGTTTCATTGGTCATGATTCCCCTCCCGACAATTGACAGTTTCTTCTCTTCTTCTCCTTCTTCCTTAGTTTCAGTCTCTTCCTCTTCCTCTTCCGTACCTTTATTTCTACCCTCCAACTTCACTTTCTTATCCTTCTTTTTCTTCTTCTTCGGATTCTCCTCTCCTCCTCCTTGTTCCTCTTCCTCGTTGATACTGTTCTCATTGCGCGATTCTTCTTCCACGCTTTGCTCTTCCTGCTTCTTTCCTCTGTTCCGATTTCTCTTCCTCTTTCTCTTCATCTCTTGATCCGCCGAAGAACCCTGGTTGTTCTCCGACACCGCCATGGCTGCTCCCTTACAGCTCCAGACAAGAACTGCAGATAAGAACTAATCAAAACAGAGAACAACTGCAGTCCAGACATGAACACAATCCTGAAACATAGAAGAAATTGCAGAGCGTAACGCAGCGAAACGGCGAATCAAAAGAAATACCTAAGGATTAGGGATTGGCAAGCTCCGAAGACCTATCGAAGGAACTGAAGGCGAAGGTTTTCCAGTAACAAATCTGTCTAGGGTTGAAGGAGAAACCACTGAGGTCGAGAGTTGAAGGTATCGAGGGTTTTAGGTTTTAAAAAAAAAAGAGTAGCGGGCTTTGGGTCCAAAACGGGCCTATATTTTCTTAGGCCCGAAACCTTATTTTTTCGGCCCGGGTTCAGACCGAAACTTCGAGTTTGAGCTTCGTAGTTTTTGGACCTTGTTGACTTGACACCCTACTAATTTTTAGTAAAATAGCTTTTATTTTTATAGTTTTTATTTATTTATTTTTTGCTAAGAGATGTTATATTCTTTAGGTTTGGAAATTTGAATTGGTTGAAATTAGATTGTGTCGAATCAAATAATATTCGATTTTAATTTTATATAACTTTTATAAAATCAAATAAACCGTTTTGAAAGCTATATATATACACACATATATGTATATATATATATATATACCGATTTGAATCCAATCTACACTACAATCGAACCAATTAATTAATATCGGATTCTAATTTATAATATTTCATTTATTAATTTTTTTATAAAAAATCAAGTCACAATGCGCGATGCACGAGTTTTTTTATTTTTTTATTTACTATTTATTTTATAAAAAATATTGATATAGATATAGTTATATTGGTATAAATTATATTTTTGATTAAAAAATATTATATCTATAAAAGTATATTAGTATAAAATTATTATTATATTATTTGTATAAAGAACAAATTAAAGAATATGATAATCGTTATATATTATTTTTTAGTTACTTTGAACACATTTCAATTTCATGTTTTTCACTCGTTAATTTTTCATTTGTAAATTTTATGTTATATATAATATTTCACAATTTTTAGCATTTACATAATTTTTACATCATTTATTTTAAATATATTTTATATTATAGTAGTTGAATATATTTTTTTTTTGTTGATCTGAACTCATGATTTTGGTAGTACGTTGAGTATTTACCTAATAAAAATATATTTCTTCATATTTTTTTTATATATTTTTCTATATAGTTATGAAATATTGCTTTCTTAATAACATTTTTCTAAGAATTTATATTTTAATAAATTAATAAGTAGTCAATACCAACGAATTCATTTTCATAGAATGTTTTGTTTCTGTCATATCAATATAAATCTAATGATGATATATTGAAAATTATGATACTTTTTTATCTTATCTAATATTATGTAGGATGATATCGACAAGGATATCTTATTTTTTTAAATCTTACAATAAAATAAAATTCGGTTATAGAAAATATAATCACGTGTATATATTTTTTACACACGGTTACATATTTTAGTTTGACATTTTTAATTATAAAGTGTTTAAAAATATTCAAATAGGATATATATACTATTTTTATTTAATTTTTATATAAATTATTTTTAATATATGATCTTATATATATACGATATTTTTAACTTTTTTTTAATTATGGTTGTAAGATTTTTTAAGATGTATATTATAGACGCCAAATATATTTTTAATAACTATTTCAAAAACATATAGACTTGAACATATATATTTTATACTTCTAAATTTTTTATTTTTATTTTTTCTAAGAGAATAACATATATTGTTTCAAAATTGATGAACATGATCGATCTTTTTATTGTTTGCCAAAGCCAGGGGCGGATCCACTTGAAGATGAATGGAGGCACTGGCCTCCACTGAATTTTGTTTTTTTTAATATTTATAAATTTCATTAAAAATTTTAGAAAAATACAATTAATGCCCCATTATAATTTGATTGTGGACCCCATTGTTGTTATTTTTGAATGTATATTAAAATTTTATCTAACAAATCAAATAAGAAAAATCTATATCTCCTATATTTTTTCTTTTTTTCTTCTTATTTTCCATTTTTGAATTTTTATTTTTTTCTTTAATTAAATAAAAAATATACCATATGTTTTTATTAACTTTTTTGTATTATATATATATTTTTTTATTTTTTGCCCCCGTTACAAAATTTTTCTAAATCCGCCATTGACCAAAGCTAGTAAGTTGTGATATAAACATATACAAATTTTATCTTTGATAATAGTGTAAAAATTATCATCAATCTTTTCAACAACAATATTTTCTATAAAAAAAATAGACTTTATCATCTAGAATCTTAAATCACTAATATAAATATATTCTCTTTTTTTTTTTGTACTTTTCTAAATGGTTATGAATTTTTTTTAACAACATTTTTCTTAGAATTTATATTTTCATAAATTAATAAAAAGTCAATATCAATGAACTTGTTTACATAGAATGATTTTCATCTCTCTCATATCATTAGAAATCTAACATAATACATTGAAAATTATTATACCTTTTTATCTTATCCAAAATTACGTAGGATGATCAATGATAGTTAATAGTTATAATGAAATAAAATTTGGGTATAGACTTATAATCGTTTAAATAAATTTTAACATATTAATATAAATTTTAGTTCGACATTTTGATTTAAAGAGTATTAGAAAATATTTAAATAGGGTATACTTAATATTTTCAATTAACTTTTATATAAATTATTTTGAATATATAGTCATATATATAAATAAAAGATATTTTAAATTTTTTTCTCAATTACGATTGTAATTCTTGTATTAGTTTAATGTTTGAGATATAAAATATATTTTTAATAAATATTTCAAAAATATATAGACTTGAATATATATATATATATATATATATATATATTATATACGTTTAAGTTTTTTTTTAAATTTTTCAAAAGAGAATAACAAATATTGTTTCAAAATTATAATATAGATTACAAAATGAATTACGATAATCCAACTTCCTAGAACAAAGTGTAGAGACAATTGGAAAAAAAAAGGCAAATTTAACATTTATATTTTTCTTTAAACTTAATTTTTTAAATAAAAGAATACCCAAAATAAATTTAATAATATATTTAAAAAATGAAACATAATAAATCTGCAAATAGTTAAATTTTCTAAAATCTACTCTTCAAAAGAGGGCAGAATTTATGGGTTTTACATTCCTACTTGGGAAAAAATCGCCTAAATATTGGTGAATTCTATTTTCTCTTGAGCTATTTAACTTATATGTATTATAAGGTATATATGCGTGGGTATCGAGAGACACGCAGAAGAAAGAGCATGACGAAGGCTTTTTGGAGAATGGATCCATTGAGATGGAATAGCGATTTGCATACTTTGTATTGTAAATATCAAAGATGGACCGACATATATTGAAAAATGGGTTACTACAAAACTCTTTTGTTTAAACTACCTCATGGAAATATTAATTCCTTTTGTATTCACGGTTACTAAACCGATATGCAGGACCGTCTATTAACAAGTGTAGACGGTGCGACGGAATAGGGTCTCCAAATTTGTGAGGCCCCTTATTAACTAAAAATATTAATTATATATAATAATTAAAATTAATTATTAGTAATGATGGATAACAACTTTTGTTATCGTTACCAAATGTATTATCGTAGTTGATTTTTTAAAATTTTATTTTAATATTATTATTATTTTAATATATAAACTAATATTTTTTATCTAAAATTTAGAAAATATCTAGGGTCCCAAAAAATTATGAGACGGTCCTGCCGATATGTAACCTATTTTTTGAGTAAATAGATTCATATTTCACAAAAAAAAAATATAAAAGATGATGATGGTAAGATATTTTGTATTGTATATATCATCACCATCATCATGATAAAGTGTGAAGTTTTCTGCATGGCTCTTCCTATAACGATTCTTTCAATCTTTGTTTTTTTTCTTGTATTTTTCTATTGAAATATTGGATTACCTCAAATACGTTAAGACCAACATGGGACAGAGAATTTTCGTTCAAGGTGTTCGACCAGAGTTGCTTCATCGATCACCGCCTCCTTCTTTCAATCTTGGAATATGAGGAAACTCCTCCTTCTTCGGCCGGTGGTGAGACCGTTCCTGCGTTGCTCCTTGGGCGATCACTCCCCGCTCTCCTACGGTACTCTGGGTTGTCACAGGCCCACCAGCTTCCGCCTGGTTCGTCCTCGAACCACACTGTACTGGGAGAGTACCGGCTCTGATACCATCTGTAACGACCCGAGGCCGCTACGAATTATCGAAACTGCCCTCACACAGCAACCCGAGACCTTTCAACGTGTTTTGTTCTCACTCGCACGCATACCGAGACACTTCCCAGTAGGTCACCCATCCTGAGATTGCTCCAGAGCCAGCACGCTTAACTTTGGAGTTCTCTCGGGATAGTCAACCAAAAAGGTAGGTGCACCTTGTTGCTATGAGTAGCTCAACTAATTCTTTTATACTATCTTAGACTGTATAGTCCCATACCTATACAGTCGGATCTCTCTCATTCCGGTGTGTTCGATTCATCCCTGTACCCCCTACCCAGAAGCTCGTCAGGAGCCGCCCCTTGTCCGTGCCTCTGCACCGGCGATCACTTCCCGCTCTCCTACGGTACTCTGGGTTGTCACATGGGTAGCCGATGCAGTCTCGTCCGCGGGGTGGTCGCTACCAGCAACAAGATCCCAACGAGTGTTGGATCTCCACATCAGGCTATCTACAATGCGATTGCCAAGCTCCGCCCACGACCCTGATAGATTCGAATGGAAGTAGAGAACCAATGTGTTTGCCAGTGTTTTCTCCTCTGCAAGTACCTGGAAATTTCTCCGTCAGCCATTGCCGGAAGTACCCTGGCACTCTCTACACTACAAAAAAGTGGTCATTTCCAACGGGTAAATCCGTTGGAAATGGCCAAATTTCCGTTGGAAATTAACGTTTCCAACGGATTTCCAACGGATTTATCCGTTGGAATTTCGTCGTTAGAAATCGGTGTCCGTTGGAAAACCGTTGGAATTTTCAACGGAATTTCAACGAATTTTTCCGTTAGAATTTTCCAACGGATTTCCAACCGGCATCCGTTGGAATTTTCTAACGGATTTCCAACCGCAATTTCGGTTGAAAAATTCCAACGGAATTTCCAACCGCAATCCGTTGGAATTTTCCAACGGAATTTCCAACCGATATCCGTTGGAATTTTCCAACGGAAATTTCAACCACATTCCGTTGGAATTTTCCAACGAAAAATTCTAAACATATTCCCGACCCCGACCCCGACACTAACCCCGACCCCGACCCCGACCCCGACCCCGATCCGCCCTAACCCGACCCGACACCGACACC
>NW_010966178.1:1737898-1738103 GCF_000463585.1 Tarenaya hassleriana
TTTTCAAAAAAATTTCCAACCGGCATCCGTTGGAATTCGGTTGGAAATTTTTTTAAAAAAAATTCCAAAAAAAATTACAAGCGGCATCCGTTGGAATTCCGTTGGAATTTTTAAAAAAAATTTCCAAAAAAATTTCCAACCGGCATCCGTTGGAATTCCGTTGGAATTGTTTTCTAACAAACATCCGTTGGAACTCCGTTAAAAA
>NW_010966178.1:1738162-1753553 GCF_000463585.1 Tarenaya hassleriana
AAATTTCCAACCTAATTTTTCAATTGAATACGTTGAAAATTCCGTTAAAAATTTCCAACGGGTGTTTCCAACGGGTATCCGTTGGAAATTTTCAACGGAATTTTAACGGAGATCGTCGTTGAAACGCCGTTGAAAACCGTTGAAAATCCGTTGGAAATTTTCCAACGGACAAATCCGTTGAAAAATCCGTTGGAATTTGCGGATTTTTTTGTAGTGCTAGCTTAGTTCCCCGAGGGGGTGTCTAGATATGGCTTCATCCAGTGGTTGGCTTTTCATGGTCGCCTACCCACACGCGATCGACTGTATCGATGGGGGGCGGTTGCAACCTCTTCCTGCCTTCTTTATAGCTTGGAGGAGGAGTCTCACTCCCACCTCTTCCTCCACTGCAGCTATAGTAGGCAGGTCTGGTACAATTTCGCTCGATCAATTTGGAATAGGTCGCCTCTAGATTTGCATGCCACTATGGATTGGATGCGTCGCCCATGAAATGTCCAGTCTCATAATCGGCGTCTTATCACCATTATTTTGCTGCAATGCTCGATTTATCTGTTATGGTCGGAGAGAAACGCAAGGATCTTCAGAGGGGAGTCATCGATGGTTGCCTCGCTTTGTGGTAAACTAGATGCCATGGTCCGTAACTGCATACTCTCTCTCCTCGGCTCCTCCCGTAGGATTGACTCGACTCTTCTATCCGATTGGTACTATCTTACTCTCTATCCCCGATAGCTGCTCCACATGTTGTTTTTTATTGACTGATATGGTGTCTAGTTAGAGACACATGAGTATTCATTTTATAGGGTATTCGGTCATATCCGGTTATATACACGAACCATTTTTATTAATATACATTTACCTTTTATAAAAAAAAAAAACCAAACTTATGAGGAAAAAGTCACAAAAAAAAAACTAATTGACAAAACGGGAAAAAAATCACGGAAAAAACTTTTGATTTTTTTTGTTTATTTTTGTTTTTATTATTTATTTATTTGTCCGAAGGGAAGAAGGAACAGAACAGTCCCTGAGTGAGAGAACAGAGCGAGTACATCGCTTTTCTTCAAGAGCCTGTCACGTGGGAAGGTTGGATTGTCCGGAAGCGGAAAGCCCCATCCGGAACCAAATGCGTTACCTATAAAAACAGCTGAGCGATCACAGCCGTCTGGGTCTCGAGAAAGCATCCAAGATCACCATTTTACTCGACCCTCTTGGTCTTGCATATTCAAGCAGCTGCGGGCTTAACCCATATGGGACACAGAGAGAGACTAATGGAACCAGAAGGACATGATTTGAAGCATTCCATCAAGACGATGAAACCTTGAAAACAAAAGGGATACATACAAACACGTTGGGAGTATGGTTGGCATTGGGATCAAGTGTCCGTATTTGGTGTGTTAACATCCGTCTCACAATCACATCCTTTTTAATTTTAAAAACAAAAAAAAAAATCATGTGGGGAATTTCATCAAACATCTTGCGAGCAATGTCTACCATTCCTAAAAGATTCCAACTTTCGTCGGATCTGATGAGATCCAACAATGATTTGAGCGAACATTAAACGATTTTAAGAAAATTTGGAAAAAGAAAAACATTTGAAACCATATATAATAGTAGAACAAAAAAGGGGAACCTGTCAGATCGCCGGGCGACCACCCCAACCAGGAAGGACCCTGAGCTGAGCAACGATCCTCTACAGCCAGGCGAGATCTCCCGAAGGAGAAATCAGAGCCGTTAATCACGCTCCGATCGCACGGCCACAAATCGTCAACCAGGTTTGAGGGCCTGTCTCCTTAGAACTCAAGGATACAGAAGTACGAGCCTATAGAACAGATCCTGTTCAAGTAAGGTCGTGACCAGAGTTGGCCCATGTCTTGTTTATACAAGAATATTTGTTTAGTAAAACTGCCGATGTGGGATATATTTCTCCATTATTTGTCAAATAATCGCAAATTAATCCGGTACCTGTTTTTTTTTTTTTTAAAAAAAAATATAAAATTCAAACTTATTAATAATTTCGTTATATAAACATATTTACACATTACAGTAAACGTTCTTCCATTTTGAGATTTTGTTATGAATACTAGGTAAAGGGCCACGCAGATTATTATTATTATTATTATTATTATTATTATTATTATTATTATTATTATTATTATTATTATTACGAAAAAATTTTCAAAAAATACTTGAATTTGTCAAATTTAACAAAACAAAACTAAATTTTTACTTTTATCAAATAAAACATCATCGATTTCATTTTTAAGTCAATATAAACTTTAACTTTATAGCTATTATCATTTTTAAACCCCAAATATTGATATGACATACTAATATTCTATATGACAAATCTAAATTGATCACATATAACATATCATCATCCACATATACAATTTAATATTTATGGATCTGACTGGTTGTATCGCAGCAATTGCGGTTGCGGTTGATAGCGTTTTCAGAATGTTTGGTAGCGATTGTGAACGGTTGGTACTGAATGGTTGGTAAATGACTGTTGGTGGCGATTGCGGTTGACTGCGAATAAAAGTGAATGGTTGTAAACGATTGCAATTGCGTTTTGATATAAATTACCAAAAAAGACATTATTTTAAAATAATTTTTTAAATTAATCATAATTAATTTTATATTATCATTTGATAAAAAAATATTTTATATAATTTATGAATAATTATATAAAAATATTTTAAAATAGAAATTTCATCAATTTGATTTAAATTAAATTTAAAAATAATTTTATCGTAAAAATATTTTAAAATACAAATTCCATGTCATACTACTATATTTTTACTAAAACATAATATCAAAAATTAAATTCAAATCATAATACTAAACAAAATCATTATTATTTTTCTTAAATCAAAACTCTCTCAACAATAAATACTCTTCATTTTTCTTATTTCACCACCATATGTTATTCACATAATACATATGATTACTAAAAACTTGTCTGCAATAATTTTCTATATACATTAACACGACTATTTAAAGACAAAAGATATAACCGTTACAAATTTCAAATCATAACTGTAACTTAATAAAATTATTCTAAAAACTGTTTCGATAACTTATTTTTCTTCCATGTAACTTGCACATCACTTTCTGCTTCAATTTCTGATGCTTCTTCATTTCTTCTTCATTTACTTTGAAAGCTTTGAATCAAAGAATGCCAACAATCATCAACAAGATATATATAATATCTTACATAAATATTAATCAACATGAAATATCATTTTTATAAGAAAAAACATGAAACATCATGCAAAAAGAAATCAATCAATATGTTTCACACCTCGTTAATCAATTCAATTGAAACACTTTGGTAAATAAACAGTCCCACAAGATAATCAAACAAGGACGAACCCTTTATCATCACTTTATAGTAGGGCTGGGCGTTTCGTTTCGGTTCGGTTCTTCGGAATCGGACCGAACCGAACCGTTAAAACGGTATTTTTCCTAACCCGAAACCGTTGTTATTTCCCGATTGGTACCATTTTTAGAGAACCGAATTTTCCCGAAACCGAATCGAACCGAACCGAACTTTAAAAATCCCGAAAAAACCGAATATTTTTAAAGGAAATCTATCATTTTTTTTTAATAAAACCCGGAACCGAACCGAACCGATACTGAAACCGAACCGAACCGAATACAATAAAAAAAACCCGATTGGTATCTATTTTTGTAAAACCGAAAGAACCGAACCGATTTATTCCGTCCCGAACCCGAACCGTTTCTCGAAACGCCCATCCCTACTTTATAGGTAATGACATCTCGTTCAGGCATTTCACCGAACACATTCAGGACGTGATAGAGATTGTCATTATCCAACGAACTTCATTCTTACAATACAAACATGAATATCAATCATCTTGAGGAAGAAGGTAACAAGGAGCCACACAAAGATAAGTTTCAGATTGAAGGTTTGTTGGGTTTTAGACCTCATGTTTGATTTCGGATCGAGAAAATACGATAAAATCTGATTTAAATCTGATCACTGATGAAGAAAAAAAACAGAACCCATTACTTGTTTGTTTTGGATATTGATAGAATCTCGTCAGTTCTTTGTTCTTGAATCGAAGATGATTAGCAGCGTTTTGATTCACACAAAATCCGAAGAAACTAGAAAAGAGGAAAGGTAATAAAATAAAACAGAGACACACCTGAAGACGACAGAGATGATGAGTTCCAGTGAGTTCCGATGAGCTCCGACGAAGAAAAACCTTAATCGAAGAACACATAAGAGAGGGTTTGATGAGATGAAGACGGGGGTTTCAAGCGAGAGATCATGAAGAGAGTTTTAGACTTTGAATGGTAGTGGCTTTTATTTTGGGTTTTTAGGTTTAGTTTTTGGTTTTTAGTTTTTAGTTTTTGATTTTTGGCTTTTGGATTTTATAATATTTGAAAACTCAAAAAAAGTAGCTTTTGGTTTTTCATTGATTTTTTCACTAAAATGGCTTTCCAAGTTTTTAGGAAAAGTAATTTTGTAAAAACTTGAATGTTGTTTTTTTTGGTTTTTGGATTCTAAAAACTCCAAAAACTCCCACCATTCAAGGCCTTAGTTTTTTTTAAAAAATTTGTTATATAAGGGTATTTTGGTCATTTGATTTAAACGCATGGAAACGCTACCGAAACGCATCCAAAAGGCAGCGTTTTGATTTTTGAAGTTTGGTTGCGGTAGCGTTTGGTTGCGGTTTGACCAATCAGTTTTGTAACCGCCACCAACCGTCAGAAATCGCAACCGCTCTGTTTACGGTTGGTGGCGTTGCAACCAGTCACCCCTATATCGTCTTTATTAAAAAAAAAATCTCATATTCTAACATTTCTTAGTCAAATTTGAATTGGATTTACATTGTCTTCTTCTATTAAAACTACTTTTGATTCAATTCACGTGTTGTTAAATAGTTCTTAGAATTTCCGTCGATTATCCTTCGAGTTCAGTAGAGAATTTCCGATTCGTATCATTTTCTAATTGTTTAAATATCAAATATTCAATTTTATTCAAATCTTTATTACGTTCTACTTTTTTTTCATAAATTCATGATAAAGAGAAGAAAGTATGGTGAGCAGGTGAAGTGTCAAAAATAATTATATATGATTATATGTTGCTAAAATTGTTAAGCCCGTTGTATTATATACAACAGATATAAAAAATATTTCGTTATAATTTAATTGATTCTGTGGAAAAAATGAAGCAAAACATGGAAAATATACAAGCACACGGAAAATTTTATATTTGACTGTTATTTGTAAAAAAACAAATGAGGATTTTAATCAAATATTACGTGATGGGAGTTTAAAACATTGATTATTAGACAAGCATTCATGACATTCTAAATTTTAGAATGTTATGTGTAAAAACATTGCATCTTTTAGAAAAAATAAATTTTCTAACATTCTCTAACCATACCGTTTTATAATTAAAAAAATATATGAAATGTCTCGACAATCAATAAGCCCAAAAAAATTGCTAATTTGATTTTAGAGAGCAAAAGGGGTGGGCGTTTCGGGAAACGGTTCGGGTTCGGGACGGAATAGATCGGTTCGGTTCTTTCGGTTTTACAAAAATAGGTACCAATCGGGTTTTTTATTGTATTCAGTTCGGTTCGGTTTCGGTATCGGTTCGGTTCGGTTCCGGGTTTTATTAAAAAAAATGTTAGATTTCCTTTAAAAATATTCGGTTTTTCGGGATTTTTAAAGTTCGGTTCGGTTCGGTTCGGTTCCGAGAAAATTCGGTTCTCTAAAAATGGTACCGTTCGGGAAATAACAACGGTTTCGGATCGGAAAAAATACCGTTTTAACGGTTCGATTCGGTCCGGTTCCGAAGAACCGAACTGAAACGCCCAGCCCTAGCAAAAGGTAAGAGAATCGGATTAATGGATAACATGTCCGTCGGCCCAAATTTAAAACTAATTTAAAAAAAAAGGTTCCGACTTAATCAAGATTCATATCACCGCCGTTATCATTATAATAAAAACTTATAGAATTTAATTAAATTTTTTCTTATGGAATTCTTTATTGTCACCTATTAGGTGTGGAAAAAAATAATAACATGAGTGTATTATTATAATAATACAGACTCTCTAAAAAGTCCAAAGATTTAAAGGTCCAACGACCACTCCGATCGGACGGCCAAGAAAATCACACGTGGCAAAAATCGATTGGTGCAGATTTGACACGTTTTTGTTCATGCCCACCAAAGTACAACGTGAGAAGCTCTACTTAGCTTGCAACGTGAAGACCATAACGGACACGAACTCATAACAAAGACAATGATTGTTCCGACAATTCCACGCCCTCTTTGATTCTCTTTTGCCTTTTCCTCACCACACGTACGTACATATATATATATATGTATGTATGTATATATGTATATGAACATTTAAGGAGTCATCGACATTGAGAGGATTGTGAGAATTAACGAGGAAAATGGGAGGAGGTGTGAGGGTAAGGACGTTAGAGGTGGCGATTCTAGTGGTTGCGTTTGCGTCTGCGTCTGCGACTGCGTTTGCATATAATAACTATGGAGAAGCACTTGACAAGACGTTCATGTTCTTCGAGGCTCAGCGGTCGGGGAAGTTGCCTGCGTCTCAGCGCGTGAAGTGGCGTGGCGATTCGGCTCTCAAGGACGGTCTCTCCCAAGGGGTAAAGCCTCTGATTCTATCCGAAGATATATATATATATATACACAGTTACATGTTATCATATAATCTCGTAATTAATTTGATTATAATTTCAAAGACGGCGATTACATATTAATTCTGGGTAAACAGACGATAGAAATGGCAGAAATGTAAAGAATTGCAATAAATATGGAAAAAAATCACAGAAATGTGTATATAATGAATATGAATATATCAAATTCATATTACATTGTGTATATATACTATATATAGAGAACTGGGAAAATGGCATATCGTTCCCATGCAAATTCACACGCTCTATGATTTAGGAAGTTTCAAACATATTAGTTTCATTTTCTCGTTAAAAAGGTGATAAAAAAAATTATAGATATTATCATATACGTAAATGTATATTTTTCGTATATATATATATATATATATAAGAACTGTAATACACATGGAAACGATCACAGAAATGTTTATACAAAACACACAAAACAACTGAACGGTCCATAAAAAATATCATTTTTCCGTGATCTTCATACGATAGTTATGAGATTTTTTGCGCATAATAATGATAATACATGTGAATCCATATCATGCATACAGAATTAACGTAGTTTATATATATATATATATAACATTATATGTATCTTGTTCATATTGAACAGGTGAATCTTGTGGGAGGGTACTATGATGCCGGAGATCATGTGAAGTTCGGGCTACCGATGGCGTTTACGGTGACGATGCTCTCGTGGGCGGCTGTCGATTTCCGCAGAGAGCTAGTCGGGTCGAACCAAATGCAGCAGACGTTAACGTCGATCCGATGGGGGACCGATTACTTCCTCAGGGCTCATCCTCAAGAAAATCTCCTCTGGGCTCAGGTCGGGGACGGGGAGTCCGACCATTACTGCTGGGAACGAGCTGAAGACATGACGACTTCTAGAACTTCTTACAAGCTCGACGAGTACAGTCCCGGTTCCGACTTAGCCGGCGAGACCGCCGCCTCGTTGGCCGCCGCTTCCTTAGCCTTCAAGCCCTTCGACTCTTCTTACTCCGATCTCCTCTTGCTTCATGCCAAACAGGTTTCATTTCTCGGTTTCTCAAAATCCTATGTTTCGGGTTTTTTTTCGACGTCTGAATCGTTATTTCGTAGAATGTTTCAGCTCCTTTGGTTCTGCTGACAACATAAGCAAGTCTCTTCTTCTTGATCTTGTTTTTTTTTTCTATTTTCAAGAATGCTGAATTCTTGATCTTGTATTTTTTGGGGTAAACCTTAAATCTTGTGTTTCGGATTCGATGTCTGAATCGTTCGTTGTTTCGTTATTGTTTCAGCTCTTTCAATTCGCCGATAAATACAGAGGACTGTACACAGATTCGATCCCGAATGCAAAAGCGTTCTACATGTCATCGGGGTACTCGGTAAAGTCTCTAAACTCATCCATGAAAAGGGTTTAGTTCCGTTGATTTCTTTCGTTTTCGCGTTATAAGGTTGTCTGAGAATGCTTGAATTCCTTGAAAGGACGAACTGCTGTGGGCATCGACGTGGCTGTACCGAGCAACTGGAGACCAGTATTACCTGAAGTACGTTGTCGAAAACGCAGGATACATGGGAGGAACGGGATGGGCGATGAAGGAATTCTCTTGGGACAACAAATATGCCGGCGTTCAGATCCTTCTTACTAAGGTTTTAACCGGTTTTGTTTGCAGAAAACGTTTTGGCTACCGGATTTAGATTGCTGAATCTTTTGCTCGGTTTCGTTTACGCAGATTTTGTTGGACGGAAAGGGCGGTGAGTACACGCCGGTGCTTAAGCAATATCAGACCAAAGCCGATTACTTTGCTTGCGCTTGTCTCGAGAAGAACGGCGGCTATAACATTCAGAAAACGCCTGGTCGGTTACTGACATAACTCTTGAACTTTAAGTTCCGACATCCGAAAAAGTTTCTCTAACTCTCGGAATTTCAGGCGGCCTTATGTACGTTCGAGAATGGAACAACATGCAGTACGTTTCCGCAGCCGCTTTCCTTCTCGCTGTCTACTCTGACTACCTCTCTGCAGCCAACGCTAAACTCAATTGCCCTGACGGCTCGTTCTCCCCTCAACTGCTTCTCGATTTCGCCAAATCTCAGGTTCTCTTTTTTATTTTCTCTCTTCAAGGGTATTATAGTAATTGTCTACGTTCGATACGATTTTTTAGCTCTGGCACCATATTGGAAAAAATGTCGTTATGTGTACGTAATTACTATAACAACCTATTATAGATCTCTTCTTGATCTGGTTCTGGTATCAAGAACCGTTAACCGAGGTTTTTCTTGTGAACAGGCTGATTATATCCTCGGGATGAACCCGCGGGGAATGAGCTATCTCGTCGGGTACGGACCAAAATACCCTTATCAAGTCCACCACCGAGGTGCGTCCATCACTTCAATCTTCCTGCTCCGTTCTTCTGTAAGCTGCGTTCAAGGATTCGACTCATGGTATAGACGTCCTCAAGCCAATCCCAACATTATCCACGGCGCCCTCGTGGGAGGGCCCGACCAGAACGATAACTTCGACGATGACCGATCGAATTACGAGCAGACTGAGCCAACATTGTCGGGAACTGCCCCTCTCGTCGGCCTTTTCGCCAAACTATCGGGAAAATTAGGTAGCAGAGCTCAAAATCCGCTCCGCAGCAGCAACCTCCTCTCACGTACCACCGTCTAACGTATAATCCTTTCTGGTGAATCTGTAGGGTCTTATGGAAGAACGCCTTCTTCTTCTTCTCCGCCTTATCAATCAACAAAAACGCCATCTCAAGAATCTCCGGGTAAGATCTTATATGTTCTAATCAAGATTCCACGAATTCTGAGATGAATAATCACAGAATCTGATACAAATATTTTCTCTTTTATGTGTTCTTCGCAGTTTCCTATCAGAAAACAACACCGAGTTCTTACACTGCAAAACCAACGGGTGAGCGATTAAAACATATGAATATATCAGAAATCATACATTTTTTTCTCAAAAAAAAAAAACAATCATTGCAGGTGCATCCGTTGAGTTCTTACATTCAATAACCAACACATGGATGGACAAGAACACGAGGTATTACCGACACAAAGTGATCGTAAAGAACACGTCTCGGGTACCGATAACGGGTCTGCAACTATTGATCCGAGACCTCGAGGGACCTATATGGGGTCTGAACCCGACGAGCGGGGAGAAGAATGTTTATGAGCTTCCGCCATGGGTGAAACAGCTTGGACCAGGACAGACTTATACTTTTGTCTACGTTCAAGGTGGCCCTCAAGCTAAGGTTTCAGTCTTGAGTTACCACTGATCCAAAAAAGATCTGATCTTTTGCTTTGCCCATTTCATTGTTTTTGTGTATTCTGCATGAAGAATGTAGATAGAGAGAGAGCTCTTTAAGACAGCCGTGAGAGGAACACAAACATGTTCATGAATACTTTCAGTTTGTTGTATAGGTTAAAATGGGTGAATGATCTGGTTTTCAATAGATACAAAACGTACGAATTTTGAAATAAATTCATGACAGGCCGAGGGAATTGCAAAATAGAGCACAGAGAATTCCAAATTCATCAAATGGACCCGGTTAAGACAAGGATACCAACCGGTTAAAGATTTCTAATAGATCCCAAAAGAAAACCAAAATTGTGACAGAGCAAGTTCAAACCCTAAAAAGAACACTTGTATCTAAAACAGGAAATATAAAAATGGTAACGAGTATCATCATTTTTTTTAAAAAAAGGCTTTCTTAATACAAAAACGATGGAATATTATGAGAGCCTTCCCTCCCTCCCTCCTACAAAGCGCTCCTTCCATTCTAGTCGTCGTTGTTGAAGGTAGTCTTCTTTCCTGCAAACGACCAAACACAACAATTCACAACACAGAATTTACAAAGACATCTCTCTCTCGCAACAAAATTCCACATATTCACCAAATCTGCCATATATAATACACGAAGAGTGTGAAGAAAAGAGACAAAACCTGCAGAGGCAGTGAAGCTGGGCTTGTTGTAGGGTGTTCCACGACCTCCCCTGCCGCCACCTCCTCGGCCACCTCTGCCTCTGCCGCCTCCGAATCTGCCACCACCATCTCTGCCGCCGCTTCTTCCGCCTCTTCCTCCGCTTCTTCCGCCACCACTGAAACCTCCTCCTCCTCTTCCTCCGCTTCTTCCTCCGCCACTGAATCCACCATCTCTGGGTTGGGCTTCGTCAACTGTGAGGTTGTATCCTCCCATTTCACTCCCATTCAGCTCCAGCGCCTTGTTCATGGCTTCACTGTCCTTCACATCCATGTATGCAAACCTGCAACAAAAAAATACCTTTTGGTTAGTAAAATCTCAGACAAAAGCTTAAAAACGATTGTCTGACTATTATTTTCACAACCAACGATATATAAAAACCCGAGATAAACAATAAGAAAAGTTACAAACCCCTTAACGCTGCCAGTCTCACGGTCTGTTGGAACAGAAATCCTATTGATCTCTCCACAGCCACCAAAATGGTCTTTCAAAGCACTCCTAACCTGTGGCATTTTTCAGGCGCAGTAATGTTATTTGTATGATGAAAAAGACAACAAAGATAATTAACGGGTGGTGAGTGAAATGAGAAGAGGTATTGCAAGCAAAAGATGATAGACCTCGTCTTCACTGAGGGAATAGTCGAATCCCTTGACGAAAACTGTAGTGCCCTGACCTCTCCCACCGCTCTGGAAGTTGTTCGTTTTGCTGCGGTAGTCATAATGACACGATTAAAAAACAAAATACAAAACAACTTCCACATAACATGGTTGAAGTTATGGAAGAAAACAAGTACCCGCTCTGAGGTGTATATGCACCCTTCTCCCGAGCAAGATCAAGTCTGACCTCACGACCCAACAGAGATTGACCATTCAATTCAAGGGCCTACAAAGAATATATGAAACAGTCCTATCAGCACCGTCATTCCAGCTCCCCGGAGGAAAACCATAAAACAATAACAGCAATGAACCAAGAACAAATTAGACTTGTAGAAAGAAGCAATTTGAATATGATTCCAAACTCACCTTCTGAGCAGCTTCAGCAGAAGCAAACTCAACATGCCCAAAGCCCCTAAACCTACCATCCTCGCCTGAAGCAAACCGGACATCGACAACTTCACCAGCATCTTTGAAGAAATTCTCACTGCATAATGGGACACGGCATCAGATAACAGAACGTCTTACCATGTAAAATCAAGAGGAGAAAGATGTACTTACACGTCTGCTTTTTCAACTTGGAAAGAAAGGTTGCCCACAAATAAAGTCTTTGATCCTCCCTGTGTCTGAGGAGTAATTGGTGTCTTTGGCTGAAAAGAAAACAGATATTATGATATCCAGAGATCATAAAACTACTGAGCCTTTATGAAGAAACCTTCATTAATCTATAGAACTGCTAAGCAATTGGCAGAAAACGCACAGTAGGCAATAGTGGAATATACTTTAGGTTGAGCTTTACCTGTTTCACACTTGATTTTTGTTCCGCATCCGCCATTTCAACATCAGAACCCTGATTTATTTAAAAACATAATACAGAAAATTATATCAATGTATGATCAATCAAATCTCATAAGCACCATTTCCAACCAAATAAGAAGGTGAACAAGAGACCTGAGTACAGAAATTTGTTCACAAAAGGCCCTTATACAAACATCATAACATTTCATCCATACCTTTTTCTTAGGAGTTTTCTCATCTTCACTCTCCTCATCATCAGAGGAGTCCTCACTAGATTCATCGCTACTGTCTTTTTTTGTAGCAGCAGACTTCTTGTCAGCTGTAGATGAAACTTTAGCCTGTACAACAAAAAAGTATAAGCTGGACAACATACAATTATAAATTGTCACAAGTAAGAATAATATGTTGGCTTCAGAGGAAACTTCACCTTCTTCTGAGGAGCTTCATCATCACTTTCCTGCAAGTTCAGTTTATGAAAACAATTAGCATCATAAAATAACAAGACAAGACACCGAGAAAGAGTAACACACAGGCGTATAACATCTCCAACTATAAACAGGATTTGAGGATTAGAGAGAACTTAGCTCAAACAATTGCATTGAGGGTTTTAAAACGTATAATAATTTATTAGAAAAAGGCCATACAAAGTACCATTCGACTCAATCTGATACGAAAATAGAATAGAAGCTAACCTCATCAGAATCCTCATCTGAAGAGTCAGAACTGCTGGCAGGCTTGGTTTTCTTTTCAGCAGTCTGTTTTTTCGGGGCAGGTTCCTGTGATTAAACATTCCACAAGAAAATTAGATGTGGATCTCTTCAGCAACAAACATATAAATAAAATAAAAATTACTGAAAACGCTCACCTCATCCGAGGATTCATCATCAGAGGAATCATCACTGCTAGATTCCTTAGGTTTCTTGACAGCAGCAGCAGCGGCAGCCGGCTTCTGATTTCAAACAAAGGGCAGAAAATAAACACAACTCCATGATTTTGCAAAACCAAAACGTTGACAAAAGTTAACAGTCTTGAGAAATGGTTTCTAACCTTCTCATCTTCAGATTCATCCTCAGAGGATGAGGAGTCGTCAGAAGCTGGCTTGGCATTCTTAGTAGCTGCAGGCTGCTTCTTCACAGGAGCAGGTTCCTAATTATTTCATAACAAAAGTAAAGAATAAACATATGCCAATGGCTCTTACAACAAATATATTGTGCTGATAAATATAATAGTGTTTACCTCATCCGAAGACGACTCATCCTCGGACGATGAACTGCTGGATGCCTTGTCCTTCACAGAACCATTCTTAGCAGCAGCAGCAGTAGCAGCAGGCTTCTTGGCTGCAGCAGGCTCCTGAATGAATATGAAAAAAAGAGCCTTTTAGTCCCCATCACTAAGCCTCAGTTAGCATTATATCACACTACTCACCTCATCTGAAGATTCATCCTCAGAAGATGAATCATCTTTACTGGATGGTTTCACAGACTTTGCAGCATTTCCATTAGTGGCAGCAACTGGCTTCTTCTTTGCGGGTTCCTTCACAAGAGAGCAAAACGAATCAACAAATGCTTGCAGTATTTCACTGCATTACACACGGTAGCAGAAACCGAATTAGCTAGGGGACAAGGAAAAAGGCTTACATCATCAGATGAAGACTCGTCACTGCTGGAGTCCTTAGTAGGAGCCTTCTTGACTGCTACCTTTTTAACCTGACAAAAATCCCATAGAGGAAAACAAGAATTAACATGATCTCCTAAAAAATTATGCACAGAAATATAATGGCGAACATATTGCAAACAAAATATATATAACACTGGAAAAATGAAATACCCATTAATAACAAATTAACAAAGGAATCAAGAACACTTGAAAGGGGCCATATACCTTTTGCTCTTCTTCAGAATCAGAAGAATCTGATGAGTCAGAACTGCTGCTTTCTACCTTCTTTGGAACCTTCTTCTCAGCCTTCTCCTTCACAACAGCAGCATTCACATCTTTTTTCTGCTTCTTCAGATTTACTTGCGCCTCCAAATCATCTTCTGCGTCTCTCTTGCCTAAAAATAGCATCAAACAAAATCAAAACCCAAAAAAAGGAGAGAATTTAGCAAACGGTGTTAATGTTGTCTTAAACGCTGAGAAAAAAATATGCAAAAGAATAAAACACATAGCATAAGCATTGATAAATCTCGGAACCAATGTCCCAAAGACCAAACACAAAAGAAATATAATCCTTCATGTAATAAATCTAAACACATTAACAATCCAGACTTCCAAGAATCACAAACTAAAACAACATTTCGAACATCAAGAATAGAAGCCTTACAAATGAAAGACCATAAGACAAGCACTTCTTTCTTCACTCATATACAAAAGCAATGACAAATTACAAACTCGTACTTTATAAAAACACGAAAGCGGTAAACAAAACCCATGCGAAATCGATTCAGGCACCAAAATACACTACTTAAGTACCTTTCTTCAAAGCCTTTGCAGGTATAGCCGCAGCTTCAACCTGAAAATCGGAAACAAAAACAGAGAATTAGTTTTGCCCAAAAACCATTTCGGCGGAAACGAGACCATGACAAACAGAGACGCAAAACAAAAGAAGAAGAAGAAGAAGAAGAAGACCTTGGCGGCGGATTTCTTGCTAGACTTGCCCATGGAGACAGAGAGAGAAAGAGAGACTGCTAGGTTTTTCGAGAGAATTTGGGGGAGAAAAACCCTAGCTGCTGAAGATATTTTGCGAATTTAGGGTTTTAGGAAGAGGGATATTTATAGGCCCATGTTGTTTGGGCACAAGGGTCTTTTATTTTTTTTATTTCTTATTTTTTCCATTTTTGATTTTTTTTGTCCGCTATTGAGGTGTATGGCTGTAACTTGCTCATATACTTTCGATCTCTGCCGTCCACGTGGCATGTAACTGGCCCAACTGAAAGCAGAGAGTTACTATGATGAAATCATGTTTTCTTTTTCTTTCAGAAAAAGTGATATATATATATATATACATATATATTACAAATAAATTATATTTATAATAGAGTACACCGTTATTGTTCAATTTACTGTTTATATTCATATAAATAGTGTGAGCATAATTTTAAATTTTCTATAAATAGATCATTTGTATTATTATTCTTATACATTTTCGGAAAAGAAAATAATAAAAAATATCATATTTCACATTCTTTTAAATGTTTGATTTCCATTTATGTTTAAATAATTCCGCTTTCAAAAGAGAATTGGCAAAATTGAATTGCACATAACTCAGAGCGAATCAAATTTCCCTA